>NC_134531.1:176166725-176469755 GCF_050624435.1 Tenrec ecaudatus | reverse complement strand
ATAAATGGAAAATGATCCCACGCTTATGAATAGGAAGTCTTAATATATATGTGTAGCATATAAATATGAAAATAAATATTTATAAGCATTATGTATAAGTAAATGTAATTTTGACTCTGATTCTTTAAAAAATGGAAAAATTAATTAATAATTTCTTGTGGAGAATAAGCAAAGAATTCCTTACAGAGAAGAGCAAAATAGTAGGCCTCAAGTTACCTAACCTCAAAACCCATTTCACAGCCAAGTTACTGAAAAAAATCCTGGTACTGGTATAATGATAGATATATAGACTGGTGGAGCAGCACATAATCCCAGAAATAAATTGCCCCATCTTTCCTATTTAATGATTTTAGGTCCTGATCTTCGCAAAAGGACCTAAAATATCAAATAGGAAAGAAAGCAACTCTACAACAAACATTACTGACAAAATTGGATCTCTACATGCAGAAGATTGAAACAGACCCCCATACCTCACTTCATGTACATGGACAAATAAGATGGATAAAACATCTTAATGGAAAAACCAGAAGTATAAAGGTCTTTTTGAGAAAACAGAGGCAAACTTAGAGATCACTGTTATAGGGAATAGACATTCTATCAAACAAAGCAAAGGAAGCACACAAAGTCAAAATAGATGACTGGGACCTACTAAAAATACTTAATGCTTATGTGCAACAAAAGACTTTATCAAAAGAGTAATAAGAGAATCCATACTGGAGAAAAGTGTTTCATAGTGAAACAATAGAAAAGGGACTACTCCCTAAAATCTTAAGAAAATTGTAATTTCTAAATAAGAAAAGCGTGAAACCAAATTAAAAACAGTAGATGTACCCCTTCCAAAGAAATGTGGACAAACAGAATGCTCAAATTGCAGAACAAATCATTGATAGTACATGAAAGCAAATTTTGTTGACGATCATTCAGAAAGTTTGGGGTAGTATATTGACAAGGAGCTGCCAGAAGTCCACGGTAGATTTAGAAGAGAGTATGGAATAAGGCATATGTCATTGCTAATGTCAGATGGATCATGGATCACAATAGAGAATGTCAGAAAATGTTTACTTCTGTTTTAATGACTAGGCCAAGGCATTCAACTGTGGGGTGATAAAAAATTTATGGATAACTTGAGAAGAATGAGAATTCCAAAACACCTAATTGTGCTTCTAATTGAATTTGCACATGGATAAAGGGGCAGTTGTATGAAAAGAGCAAGGAAATACTGCTGATTTAAAATCAGGAAAGGTATGTGACAAGGTTGAATCTTCTCACCAGACTTATTCAATATATAGGCTGGGCAAATCATAAGAGAAGCTGGATTATGTAAAGAAACATGTGGCATCTGGATTGGAGGAAAGCTTGTTAACAATGTGCAAAATACAAATAACACAAATTTGATTGTTGAAACTGAGAAGGACCAGAAGTATTTGCTCATGAAGATCAAGGATTTCAGCCTTCAGTAGGGATTACTAATCAATATAAAGACTGACATCTTCATAATTGGCCTAATAGGCAACATCACGATAAATGAAGAAAACACTGAATTTGTCAAGAATTTCATCTTGTTTGGATCTTCAGTCAGTGCTATGGAAGCAGCAGTCAAGAGATCAAAAGACATGTTACGTTAGGCAAATCTACTGCACGAGACCTCTTTAGGGTATTGGAAAACAACGATATTATTTTGAGGACCAAGGAATGCCTCTTACACATGTGAAAATTGAATTTTGAGTAAGGAAGACCAAAGAAAAATGAATTCATTTAAATGTTGGTGTTGAGAAGATTATTGAAAGTAACAAGGATTGCTTATAGGACAAACTGATCTCTTTTTGAAGAAATAGGACCAGAGCACTCTCCTTAGAGGCAAGAGTGGAAAGATTTCCTTAGATGCTTTAGGCATGTTGTCAAGGGAGACTAGTCCCTTGAGAAGGACATCATATTTGCTGTGATAGGGTGGTTTATTGTGCCAGCCTGCCTAATAGGAGCATGTGGGATTAATCAGGTCACAGTTTGATTGGAGGGCAAAGAGATAAATGCTCATTGGCAAGGCCAGCCCCTCTTTCTCTTGTGTCTGGTGTTCGGACCTGCATGTGGCTGCTGTAGCTAGTTCTTTGCCTCAACTTGTGAGCTACACTATCTGTGGGACAGCCAACCTGTGGATTGTGTTTCTAGAGTTTGAGGTTCCTTTGAGACCTGCTTCATCACACCGCTAGTGTGTAGATAGCTTTAGCTTGAGACTAGTGGATCATGTCATCCTGTTTTGTGTGAGTTCAATATCCCACCTGGGCCTGCTTCACCAAGCTCCTGTTCTGCTGACTGTTGGTGACCCACCCTGCTGTTTACTGCCTGGGGTAGACTCTGCTTGCATTTCCCAAGGGAAGACTCAGCTGTCTGCTTCCTTGACCTTGGACCCAGCACCTTCACGAGTTGAAGGACTTCTGGTATATTAATTGTTCCATGGAAGTGAGTTGAACTGAACCCTCTGTACTGCTGTGTGGACTAATTAACTGTTGTATTCCTTTGTGCTGCATAAACCTAAGTGTCCTGGTTTTGTTTCTGTAGAGATCTCTGCCTAACACATTTGATAAAATAGAAGGACAGAGAAAAAAAGGAAGGCCTGGGCAAGATAGATTGATACAGTGGTGGCATCAATGGGCTCCGGCATGGGAACAATTATGGGGGTGGCACAGGCCTGTTTTGCATAGGGTCCCTGTAGGTTGGAATAACTGGAAGGCACCTAACAACTACAACAGCAATCTCTCTGCTGAGTATAGACCCTAAAGCGGTAAGCATAAAAGCATAGATATATGCCTCCTCATGTTCTTCACACACCGTTCACATTAATAAGAAGCTACAAATATTTCAGACGTCTACAATTAGAAGACTGAAAAAGGAAACTGGTACATATGCACTATGCAGTATTATACAGCACTAAAATAATGATGAAAATATGAAGCACCTCAGGGTTTGGAAGTACCTAGAGATCATTTCACTGTCTGAAGTGAGTAATTCACAAAATGGCAAATATATTATGAGAGCATCAGCATAAGGATCAAAGCCAAGACAAAGGCTTACATGCAGAGAAAGTGGCCTTTGGAGGTTGCCAAAGTGGAGAGGGCAGGCAGGGAAGATGAAACAATGGACTAGATTTTTAGGTATTGACTTTGGTGAAAGGGAGAATGGAGGATTGCAAGAGGGGGCAGAGAAGGGGGTGGAATAGAATACACTGTGGATGGATGGCTTCTTAGTGGTTTGACTGTTGAAAGCAGAGTTGATCATTGGAAATGAAACTCCCCCTCTATTCACAATATAAAATAAATACAGTAATATGATAACACAATGGCTGCATAATGTGCTCAAACAAAGCCAAAGTTGGGAGTACGGCCCCGGTCCAGGCAGTTTGTCCTTCTGTTGTTGCTAGAGCCACTATATACTGAAAAAAGATCTATGCAAACAGATAAATGAGCCAAACAGCAGCAACAAAATGAGTTTCTGTTCACTAACTCACCCACTGTTGGCATTTTTGTGACAGCAAGAAGGAGCACCAAGGCACGAAAGCAAAGGCTGTACTCCAGTAAACTAAGTGAGCCCTTGTAAAAGTCTCTTGAGTATAATCATAAGGGGAAATATTTAGAGAGATCACTACTTCCCCATGTTAAACAAATGAAAAAGAATCAAATTTGGGGTCAAACGCAACTCATCCATTGGTATACTGGAAAGCTATAGTTTTTGTTAAAGAAATGTATAAATGAAACCATAAAATAGAACTAATATATGTTGGTTTATAAAGAATAATATTATGGATATTTTATTTTATCATAAACTTTTGCCTTTACCGTTTTGACAAATGGTTTATTCATTTTCAAAAATTTGTCTGCTTTCATTAAATAATATGACTGACATATATATTAAAGGCCTAGGTTGCATCTCCTGCATTATCTGAAAGGTGGATAGGTCAAAAAGTATTGCTAAAAATCATAGAAATGTTATTAAACAAAATATCAAATATGAGGCTTTTTTCCCCTCACCATATCCTCAAAAGGCTCTTCTGAAGCTGATACGTTCATTTCTCTGGCCCTTCCCCTGAGACACCTGGTAGTTTCTATTTACATCATCTCAAAATGACAGTTTGGGCATCCTAATGGGACTCAAATACAATCCTTTATAACTGTCTTTACATTTGAAGAATAAAAATAGGTTTGCCTTAAGGGGCCTTCTCAGGGCTTGAAGGTAGATAAGGTAAACTGTCCTCAAGAAATGATCATAAGAGAGCCCTTGCTATTCTAGAAAAATAGGCAGGGGATTTATTATGATGGAAAAAATTCTTTCACACAATTTGTTATTTGCTTATCAATGCAGTTTTCAATGTTCTTAAATTTTCTTCCCCCCAAAACCCCCCAAACTCTTTTAGTTTTTAAGAAAAATCTATCCAAAAAATCAGTTGTCATAACCTTCTAAACTGACTCCTCTGTCTTAAATTTAACTTCCCGCAGATCCTCATGAAAGCTGCTGTTTTGGATGGAACTCTTTTGAAGGCACTGTGATACAAATGATACTGAAAGCAATCATATTACTGAGGAACCTTGTCAGCAGCCACCGCTGATCTCAGAGACATGTTTAAGTATGTTTTATTTGCAATAACCTTGTGGGTGTATGAACTGCAACCCTTATAGTAAAACTTTTTACTTACCATGTTTTATTATGTGAGAATATAATTTTGAATGGAAAATTTTGGAATAACTTTGTTTTCAATATGAATCTCGTTATAATAGAAATTCGGATGTAGGTACTTAATGCTGAGAAAATAATTGATTTAAAAGGTTAGCGCAATCTGAAAACTCAGGAAATAAAGCAGTGTTTTATTGATTTTAAAGTAAATGTTTGTATAGCAAATAGAAAGCTACCATATCTTTTAGGTATTTATACCCACAGTAAGTCTGAAAGTTCCAAACTATACCATGATTACAAAACAAAGATTCACTTGTCCAGTGCATATTTAAATTAGAGTTAATACAAAATAGAACATAAATTACTTATTTATTACTGCAATTACTAAACTAGGTGGTGCACCTGACAGAATCAGCACATGTATGTGGATTTGCAAGTGATGGAAAATTGAAATAGTGAGGACATTGATATGGATACATATTGAAGCTCCCAGGACTGATAAGAACTAGATATTTAGAAATGGCGAGGCAGCTTTTGGGATTCAGAAAATTAATTATTGTTATAGATGAATTGTGTCTCTCCAAATTATACGTTGTTTGTGTGAACCCTATACAGTTGAATCTCATTTGTAAATAAGATTTCCTTGGTTATACTCATGAAACCATATCAATGTAGTGGAGGTCATAAACTGGATCACTTCTGAGTAATGTAAAGAGCAGTGTAGACACAAGAGGCAAAGATGAGCAGGAAAAGATAGATCCATACCTTGGGGGAAACCGCCAAGGAACCAAGAAGTATCTCAGAGCTCATACACACAGATATTCTTTCCTTCTAGTTAGTGACCTGGATTTTTATTTTTAGTCATCCACCTGTGGTATTTCATTTTTAACACCACTAGGGAAGTATAATAATTTAGTTATTTAGGGACCATTCTATGAAAAAAAGAATAAAAACATATGGAGGGACATTGGGAAAGCAAAGATGACTGATTAATAAAGATGGCAGCAATATCAATTGGTTTCCAGTGTCCATAAGTGAGTCAGACCTGGAAGAGAAATTCAATGAAATGGGAGAACTTTATTTCTAAATCAGAGGGAAAGAATGACAGCAAAGTAACTCTGGAGTTAAAGAATTACAATTAAAAGTCAAAGAAGGAGGAGGGGGAAAGGAAAACAAAAAGATGAATATAAGGAAGAAAAGGGGAGTTGGGGCATGGGGCACTAATCCACCCAAGGGGAGGGTATTGTTTATATCTCCACAGGGAAAGTGGGACCAGACTTCAACCCAGTGCTGCAAGGTGTGAATGCAATATCCCGGCATGGAGTAGGGAACCAGTGGAGAGGTCTGGGAGGCTGGCCCCAGCACCATAAATTAAGAGGATTTCTGCCCCTCCCCCGAAATGAATTTGTTCCAAAGGACAACATTGACTCTGCAGCTCCGGGAAATGGACATATCTGATCAGAGCACACGGGAGCAGATGAAGAGGCAGGAGGAGAGAGTGGAACACAATCTGGCCCACCAGGCCGTGAGGATGATGTTCCTGAGTAGAGCAGCCAGTCCACAGAGAGAACATGGCTGGCCCCACTATGAGAAATGATGCCACTCAGTGACTAAGGGTGCTACAGGGGACAACACCAGAGACACAGTGTGGGAATTGCACCTGACCTGATCCCGCCACACCGAGGCAAAGCACTGGGGAAGTGCAGCGGAAAAGCAAGGGAGGGAATGGAGTCGCAAGGTCCCCAGGGAATGCTGAAAGTGGACTTTGGGGCCAAGGCGTGGTGCCCCAACAGACTGGATTGGAAAACACTCCTCAGGGCCAGCAAATGGTCCCTGAACTAACTACAAGCTTTTCTTTCTTGATGTGTTTTGTTTTGTTCTTTGTCAGTGGTTTGTTTGTGTTGTTTTGTTGTCTGGTTGTATACTGTTGCTTTGTTTCCCTCTTTCTTGTTTTCGTGCATGTTATTATCTCCACAGGACTGTCTGAATAGGACAGGCTGGATGAACTATCTGGAGGAAAAACAACAGGACCAAAGATTCCGGGGGAACTTGGGCTGGGGGGATGGGGGGGTAAGGAAGTGGTGTTAACAAACACAGGGACAAGGGAACAACATGGGACCCAAAATGGTAGAGAGGGGGGAGTGGCAGGCCTGATGGGGAATGATCAAGGGTAAGGTTGCGTAGAGAAGAGGTATACTCTAGCCCAGGTGGTGACAAAGCATGGTAGTAGGGCAGGAGGAAAGTTAAGGGAGATGGAGGAAAGAGCTAGGAGTCAAAGGGCATTTATGGAGGTCTAGACAAAGTCATGTACATGCAAATATATATAGGAGGATAGGGAAATAGATCTATGTGTCTATATTTATAGGTTAAGTATTAAGGTGGTGGAAGGACCTTGGGCCTCTACTCAAACACTCCCTCAATGAATGAATACTTTCTTTTATTAAATTGGAACTCTATGATGCTCACTCTCCCGACATAACTGCTGAAGCCAAAGTGGGTGAACAAGTAAATGTGGTGAAGAAAGCTGATGGTGCCCTGCTATCAAAAGAGACAGTGACTGGGGTCTTAAAGGCTTGAAGATAAACAAGGGGCCATCTAGCTCAGAAGCAACAAAGTCCACATGGAAGAACACACCAGCCTGTGTGATCGAGTGGTTCCGAAGGGATCAGTTACCAGGCATCAAAGAACAAAAAATCATATCATTGACTGCACACCTCCATGATAGGATCGCTGAAGACAAATGGGTGCATAAGCAAATGTGGTGAAGAAAGCTGATAGTGCCCGGCTATCAAAAGAGATAGTGTCTGGTGTCTTAAAGGCTTGAAGGTGAACAAGCGGCCATCTAGCTCAGAAGCAAAAAAAGCCCACATGGAAGAAGGACACCAGCCAGTGCGATCACGAGGTGCCAAAGGGACCAGGTATAAGACATCATGCAAAAAAAAAAACATATATGTGTGCATATGTATATAGATATATGTGTGTGTATATATACACACACACACACACACATACCATATTGAATGAAGGGGGAAGTGCAGAGTGGAGACCCAAGGCCCAAGTGTTGGCCAATGGAGATCCCCTCATAGAGGGGTTTAGGAGAGGAGATGGGTCAGTCAGGGTGCGAGGTAGTACTGATGAAGAACACAGCTTTCCCCCAGATGCTAGATGCTTCCTCCCCCCAACTACCATGATCCGAATTCTACCTTGCAGGACTGGGTAGGGCAGAGGCTGTATACTGGTACATATGAGGGCTGGAGTCACCGGGAATATAGGGTGGATGATTCCTTCAGGACCAAGGGTGTGAGGGGCGATGCTGGGAGAGTGGAGGGTGAGTGGGTAGGAAAGGGGGAACTGATTACAAGGATCCACATGTGACCTCCTCCCTGGGAGAGGGACGGCAGAGAAGTAGGGAAAGGGAGACTCCGGATAGGGCAAGATATGACAAGATAACGATGTATAAATTACCAAGGGCACATGAGGGAGGGGGGAGCAGGGAGGGAGGGGAAAAAAAGAGGACCTGATACAAAGGGCTTAAGTGGGGAGCAAATGCTTTGAGAATGATTGGGGCTGGGATTGTATGGATGTGCTTTATACAATTGATGTATGTATATATATGGATTGTGATAAGAGTTGTATGAGTCCCTAATAAAATGTAAAAAAAGAAAAGAGGAGGAAAAAAAAAGAAAATGATTAGGGCAAAGAATGTACAGATGTGCTTTATGCAATTGATGTATGTATATGTATGGACTGTGATAAGAGTTGTATGAGCCCCTAATAAAATGTTTTTAAAAAAGAAAAAGAAAAAAAGTCAAAGAAGATTATTTAAGTTTACACTTAAAAAGTAAAGAATGAGACTTTTTCCTAACCTCACTGAAAAATGAAAGAGTGGGTAAAACCAGAGAAATTCACTGAATTGGGACAACTATTGGCCAAAGTTCATTAAATCAACTTTTCCAAGATATATCAGAAACCAGAGGGAATATAATAGGTCTGAATCAACTTAAGTTGAGCATATACCAGGAAGCCACCAAGATATAATAAAAGGATTGCTCGACAGCAACAAGAAAGATATTGCCGTTGGAGTTTCATTTACCAGAAGCAATAACAATACTAGCAAATCTTATACTCATCTGAAATATTTTAGTTACGATGTTAAGAAAACTAGGCCAAACATTTTGATATTATACTGATACCAAATAGTTCATTATACACATCATTGAACTTGTGTCATGAGTAAGTGATATTGAATTCATTAGAAGAAAAGTACTTGGTTCCGTTGTGTAGAAGGTCACTGTGGGTCAGAGCAAGCCGGACCGTACCTAACACCACCACCTACTAAAGTCTGAATGTCTTCTGAGAGGAACCTGTGCATAACATCAGGGTAGTATGATCAAAATTAGATTTGAAAGAAAAATAAGAGTTTACTTCCATGAGTAGGATACGACATAAAAAGAAGTTAAAGAGAGAGAATGAGAAGGAAATAATAGATTTGAAAGAAAAATAAGAGTTTACTTCCATGAGTAGGATACGACATAAAAAGAAGTTAGAGAGAATAGGAAGGAAATAATCTAGCTTTTAACAAGAAACATTAGTTGCAACATTTGTAAAACGTCTTTGCAATGGCAGATCAAATAAAAATGTTTAAAGACAAAAAAAAAAGAAGAAAGGTATGATTAGCTTTTATTAGGAAAAAGATTCCACCCTCCGACCAGGATAACTGTAGTGCACTGAATTGCTTGTTACAGCTACTTTAGTCATGGTTTCTGTAACTTCCCCATGGAACAAACATGTAAATAGGTTACATGGGACTCGATTTTGCTATTCAGTTGGCCATCTCAGAAGCAAGAATAGGGAATCTCCCTACAATCAAGAAAGAAGAGCTCAGTCTTTAGTCCCCTAGGTCCCAATGCTACACTTCTTACCTGATGCAGACATTGTGATGGACCAAGAGCCACAGCTCGAGAGAAGTGTGCATCCTGAACAAGGAAGTGAGTACAACTGACTGATTCAGCGTTCAGTCAGAAGGCTCAGTTTTGGAGTCAGGTGTCTTTTGGACATTGATGGACAGTCTAAAGATACTTTGTAACACTTTCCAAAGCAGAGCAGAGACCAAAGGGCCATTTGGCCAAGAGGCCAACAACCATGGAAAAAGTATGCCTGTGAACATGGGTGAGAAGGAGCTCTATGGAGAAACTGTGCTCTGCTCTTAACTTTAACAGCCTGAATTATAACCTGTTACCTACCTCAATAAACCTTATAATCATGAATATTGTCTTTGAGTTCTGTATGTCTATTTCAATGGATTATCATAACCCAGGAGAGTGCCACGAGAAGGAGAGTTGGGTGTCAATAACAGGTAAAGAATGTTGGAAGGTCACCTGATACCTCTATCTATAGGAATATGAGGGAATACCTCCCCCAAATGGAAAAAGTTCCGCTAGTATGGAGTTTTCTTGGTATGCATTTTTTTTTCTCTAGGCAAGCTTTGAGCAATACACTCAGAGTCAGTGCACCCAAGACCATCCCCTGGGAAGGTTCTCCCTAGTCACAGTGAATATTTTCATAAAAGCAATTTTGTTCTAACCTTGTTTTATGTGATGGCTGATTCAACAGAATAATGTGTGGCTGTGAAATTTTGTTTCCTGCTTTGGAAAAATGCCACAGAAACTGCTGTGATGTCGAACACAGCTTACAAGGACAGTTCTATGGGAAGAGTGGTTTTCTCACTTCAAAAAAGGTGAAATGTTGATTGAGGCCAAACCTCCTTCAGATATCCATCAACTTCCCAAACAGATGAAAATGTTGATAAAATCCATGCACTGTGCTCAAAGACTGTTGATGGACCATTGGAGATGTGGGGAAGTTATCTTGTCTATCTTGGAGCACAGCTAAGCAAATTTTAATGGAAGATATGGGAATGAGAAAGATTGCTGCAAAATGTGTTCCTTGGGTTCTGACTGACCAGGAAAAGAAGCATCTAATATAAACATGCCGTGCTTTGAAAAAACAGCTCTGAAGTGCCCCAGACATTTTTTCAAAGGTCATTACTGATGATGAGACATAGTGCTATTCTTATCACTTCAAAAGCAAACATCAATTAAGCCAGTGGAAGACATCATTGTCACCTCACCCAAAAAAAGCTCATAAGTGAAATCAAGGATCAAGATGATGCTCACTGTTTTGCCACCACAACAATGTACCTGTTCACACAGTGTGTCAGCTTTGGGTAAAAAATATTGTGTCTCTCTTGCACCATGCACCTTACTCACCTGATCGCCCATTGTATGACTTCTTTTTGTTTCTGTGAATGCAGAGGGGCATGAAAGGACATCAATTTGATGCTATAGAAGAGGTGAAGAAAAAAATGAAGAGATTCTGTCAGCCATCCGAACACATGAGTTTGAAAAATGTTGCCAAGAAGGGGAACACAAATGTATTGTGTGCAATGGAGATCTGTCAAATTATTAAGGGCAATGGAGAATAATTAGAAGGTGATAAGGTAGTTTTGTAAAAATAATTTAAATATGTAGCTTTTTAAAAATTCCATATTTTGGTGGTACCCCCTCATAAATCTTGGACAGATGTTGATGGTGATTTGCCTCTGATGACTAGTGAAGTCAGAGGTGATAAGACACCACAACCCACCCCCAAAAAAAGACACCACAACCTTCACATAATTTTTATTGTACATCAGAAAGTAATGCTGTACAATCATGTTTTAGGTGTCATTGCGTTGGTTCTGACACCTAGAGAGCCTATGCACAGGAGAAGGAAACACTGCCTGCTCCTGAGCCATCCTCAAGAGTTTCCCTCTGCCTGAACCCATTGTTGCAGTCACTGTGTCAAACCATCTCCTGGAGGGTCTTCCTCCTTTGTGCCACTTCCGCACTTCACCAAGCATTATGTCCTCCGCCAGGGACTGCGTTCACCTGACAACATGTCCCAAATACGTAAAATGAAATCTCACCCTCTTTGCTTCTAAGGCAAGGACCAAATTTTCCAAAGCAGACCAGTTTGTCCCTTTGGCATTTTGTGACACTTTCAAATTCATTTCCAGCACTATGATTCAAGCATCAGAGACTCCAATGTACAACACCACAACTTGGATAGGGAGTAACTTACTCCTCAAATGAATATGCTTGCTTTTCAAATCTCTAAAGAGGTCTTGTGCAGTAGATTTACCTAATGCCACATGCCTTTTGATCTCTTGACTGCTGCTTCCATGAGCATTGATTGTGGATCCAAGACCAATGAAATACTTGAAAACTTCAACCTCCTTCCCCCCATTGATTATGATGTTATCTATTGGTTCAGTTGTGAGGATTTTCATCTTGTTTACATTTAGTAGTAAGTCATGCTGAAGACTATGATCCTTTAACTTCCTCAGCAAGTGCTTCAAGTCCTTCTCACTTTTAACAAGCAAGGTTGTGTCAGCTGCATGTCACAGGGTGTCAATAAACTTCCTCTAATCCTGATGCCCCTTTTGTTTCATATAATCCAATTTCTCTGGTGATTTGCTTATCATACTGATTGGATTAGTATAGTGAGAAGATACAACTACTATTAAACAAAATTATCGAAATATGACATTGTTATTATTATTCTCCATCTAGGTTTACACACATTGGGAGTCAGTATTTCCATTGCTTCCCAGGTGCTATAGTGGCACAGTATTTGTACATTCAACTGCTCACCTTAAAGTCAGGAGCTGAAATCCACCAGCCGTTCATTGTACCTGTGAAAGATGATACTTTCTGCTCCCTTAAGATCTAGACCCCCAAAAGCCCACAGGGGAAATTTATTCTGTTCTATAGTGTCACTATGAGCCAGACTGACTCAATGGCAGTGAACGAACCTTTCCCTGAAGAATTCTGCCCAACATTGATTTACACTATGCCCAAATGGCAGTTATGTTATTTGAGTTTGGGGAAGAAAGAGATGCCTGAAAGATCAAGATCAGGTTTGTGAATGGCTGGTGTAAGGTTTCCCAAGAAAATCTTCATAGAACACCTCTGGCTACCCTCAAAGAATTAGCACGTGCACTGTTTGTTAGGGGGAAAATCATCAAAAATATTATTAGTCTTTATCACTCAAAAATGCAGTTTTCAATAAAAAATCAAAACATGTCTTCCTAATGAGTCCTTAAGATTGTTCTGTGTCCTCTGAGGAAATCTACCAATATTATCTCTTTGAAATTCCCAAAATTATTCATTATAACCTTCTGAGTTGACCTCTTTACCTTGAATTAAACTAACTTTCCAATTACACCTTCCTCTCTGGATCATAGTGACAAATCCAAAACTCACCCCCAAGTTCTTCTTTGCTCCATAAAATCATGTTCATTAGCTTCAATGTAGCTTAAGAAACTTAGGGAATGATTTGCTATTTGATGTAGCTGATCTTATTGCAATGTTTTGGCATTCACTGAGTCTAAAGTGTACTCAAGCAAAGTTGTTTGCTTAAAATACTGAACCACATGAACTACCAACTTTAGTAGTTATGATAGCAATGGTTAGTCAATGTCTTATACCAGTGTCTGAACATCAATTACAGTATCTTCAGTCAGAGAAGTTGATAATCTTTCTGCTTTCATCCATTTTTAAGGTCTTCGTGTTCATTAATATACTTGATCCATTTAAAAATTGATGCTTCATGTGGAGTAGCATTTCTATAAACTTAAGGCAAAAAAATGGATTTTTTGTCAATTTTTTTTATTTAGGAAGATGTCCACTTGAGTTTTGTTAAAATTTTTATATTGATCTGCCTTAAAAGTTGAGCTTTTCCCACTGTCTTTCGTCTGCTCCATCTGCTAATGGATGCAGGTTTAATCATGTATTATTTAGAATAAACCCAGCCATGTATCAACTAGAATTGTACCAGCAATATTTTTCTATTTACCTTTGTAATTTACTTATTTTCTTCATTCAGCATCACTGTTTACATGTCTGGGCTTTGTCTAGCATTTTGTAATTAAAAAAATCATACAAGTTCAAGAACTAAATTCAATGTTCTCCCTTTGAAAGTACAAAATGAAGTAAAAATAAAAGAATCAAAAACAACAACTTGAAAGTTAGGAAATTTCTTTACCTCCCTGACACCAGATAGGAAACAATGGTATAAAAGAATCTGAAGGTGATCATAAAAATGAGTTCAAGAAGACATTTTCTGTCTGTCTATTTAATGAACCTTGAGAAGGAAGGGAAAGAAAAGAAATTAAGCAACTACAAACGATTTTGTGTTTACAACTTATACAACAGTGTCAAACTTCTAATAGCAAAATATTATTCATTTTATTTATTTATATTAAACCATGTTATTGGGGACGCTTATAGCTCTTATCATAATACATACATTCATACATGGTGTCAAGCACATTTGTACACATGTTGTCATTACCATTTTCAAAATATTTTCTATCTGAGCCCTTGGTATTAGCTTCTCATTGTTTTTCTCTCCCTTCTCCACTCTCCCTCCCACATGAACATTTGATAATTTATCATTGTTTTGTTCATGTCTTACACTGACCTCTGTCTCCCTTCACTCACTTTTCTGTTGTTCATCCCCTAGGATGGGTGGAGGGTGAGGGTTGTGTCGATCATTGAAATTGGTTTCCCCCTTTCTCCTTTCACCTTTCCCCTACCATCTTGGTACAACTACTCTTGAATTGGTCCTGAGGGGGTTATCAGTCCTGGATTCCCTGTGTTCCAAGCTCTTATCTGTACCAGTGTACATGTTCTGGTCTAGCTATATATGTAATGTGGAATTGGGCTCATGATAATAGGGGAGAGGAAGCATTAAAGAATTGGAGGAAAATTGTATGTTTCATCAGCGCCATCCTGCACCTTGACTGGCTTGACTCTTCTTTGTGACCCTTCTGTGACAGGGTGTCCAAAAGTATACAGATGAGTTATGGGTCTTCATTCTGCCCTCCCCCTCACTCACATTAATATGATGTTTTTCTGGATCTTTGATGCCTGATACCTGACTCCATTGACACCTCATGATAACACTACTGATGTGCTTCTTTCATGTGGGCTAGGTTGCTTCTCAGTTAAATGGTCGCTTCTCAGTTAAATGGTCACTTGTTTAACTTCAAGCCTTTAAGACCCCAGACACTATATCTTTTGATAGCCAGGCACCATCAGCTTTCTATCCGCAAATTTGCTTATGCACCCATTTTGTCTTCCGAGATCCTATTGGGAAAGTAAGCTTCACATAATGTTGGGTTATTAGAACAATGTGTTTTTGCATTAAGTGAGCACTTAAGTAGAGATCCAAAGTTTATCTGCTACCTTAATACTTAACATATAAGTATATGTAATGGATCTACTTCCCTATCATTATATATAAATATATCTGCATATGTACATACCTGAATTTAGAACTCTATAAATGTCCTTTGCCTCCTAGTTCTTTCCTCTATTTCCTTTTACTTTCTTCTTGTACCACTATCATGTTTGACCTTCATTAGCTTTCATTAATCCCTCTTAGCTTCATTGCACTTGATCAAAACCCGCCAGGCATCATAGGCCTTCCTCACCATCAATTTTGAATCACTTGTTTTTTCCTGTGTAATAGATAGGTTTATTGTACCAACCTGGCCAATAAGAACATGTGGGATTATTAAGTTCACAGTTTGATTGGAAGGCAAAGAGACAGGCTTGGCAAGGCCTGTCCCCCTCTCTCTTGGTCTCTGGTGTTCAGACTAGCTTGTGGCTGCTTTAGCTAGTTCTCTGCCCCAACTGGTGAGCTACCAGTAACTGTGGGACAAGCTTACTCATGGATTGTGTCTCTAGAATAGCAGTTCTCAATCTGTGGTTTGCAACCCCTTTGGGGGTTTTGAACAACCCTTTCACAGGGTGGCATGATTCGTAACAGTAGCATAATTAGTTATGAAGTAGCAACGAAAATAATTTTATGGTTTGGGGTCACTACAACATAAGGAACTGTATTAAAGGGTCAGGGCTTTAGGAAGGTTGAGAACCACTGCTCTAGAGTTTGAGGTTTCTTTGAGACCTGCTTTGTCATGCTGCTCATGTGTACATTGCTTGAGCTTGAGACTGGTGGATCCTGCCATTGTGTGAGTTCAATATCCCATCTGGGCCTGCTTTGCTAAGCTCCTGAGCTGCTGACTGTTGGTGATCCACCTGCTTTTGCTGCCTTTGGGTGGACTCTGCCTGAATTTCCCAAGGGAAGACTCTTCTGGCTGCCTCCTTGACCTTGGACTCAGCAGCATTTGTGAGTTGAAGAACTTCTAGTATATTAATTGTTCCACAGAAGTGAGTTGAACTGAGCCCTCTTTACTGCTATTTGTACTACTTAGCTTCTATATTTCTTCATGGTGTGTTTGTGTGTGTGTGTGTGTGTGTGTGTGTGCGTGCCCTGGTTTTGTTTCCCTAGCGAACCCTGCCTAAACACATCTTATTACTGAGATGGTTGGCTGCCCCCTTCCTTTGCCCTGCCTCCTTTTCTCCTGTGTACCCCACCCCCCCGGAACCACCAGTCCAGTTATTTTCCCTTCCACCTTGTTTATCCTACCTATCTTATCTAGATAGACATGATGAAAAAACAATAATAAACACAAAAAGAAAACAAATAAAAACAAAACAGCTAACAAAAGAAAATAATAAAACAACAAAAACAAAAAAAGAAAAACCTATAAATAGTTTCAGGTCTGTTTGTTGACCCTTTATGAATATTTTCTGGTCCAGTCTGATGACGTGCCACCCCTGCCCACAAAGTCTATTTTGTGATACCTCAGGGACTTCATTTCTTTGCTCCGCTTGCTGCTCTGTCGTATGCTCTTAGTGTTTCACCCCAGTGTGGTGAGGTCAGATTAGGCACAATTCCCACACTCTGTCTCCAGTGTTGTCCTCCTAGTAGTGCTATGGGTCAGTGAGGGATGTTATGTCTCATGGTGGGGCTGGTCCTATGATCCTCTCTCTGCTTTGGCTGCTCTGAGAAGGAATATTGTTCTAGGGGCTTGGTGGGCCAGGATGAGTTCCACTCTCTCTCTCTCTCTCCTTCCTTTTTAGTTTGCTACTGTGTAATCTGATCAGATTCACCCTTCTCTCCGAGCTGCAGTTTCAGTGCCGTCCTCTGCAGTACCTTCTTCTTGAGATGCAGAGCATGCAGCTGGAATTGGGGCTGGTCTCGTAGACCTCTCTTTTGGTTCACTGCTTCATACTGGTATGTTGCATTCATGTCTTGGTTTACCGGGTTTAGGTCTGGTCCTTTCTCTCTCTCCTATGGAGATATAAACAATACCCCTGCCTCCCTGGGTGGGTTAGTGTCCTGTACCCTACTACCCATTTCCTTCCTCTCTCTCGCTCGCTCTTTTAGTTGGCTACCATATGTATCCCTGGATTGGGCCTGGCCCCTGCCATAGTATGGACCTCACCCTAGGAATGTATGTATATGGTAGCTTTTCTCCTGTGCCCCTTTTGCTTTTTAAGCTTGCCTCTGTGGTCTCATGTTATATTTGTCCTTTTGTGCTTCACTTGCTTTGCTTAGCATAATGTCCTCCAGTTCTTCCCATGAGGAAATTTGCTTCGTGTGTTCTTCACTGCTTTTTAGGGATGCATAGTACTCTATTGTATGTATATGGTACAGGTTTTTAATCCACTCATTGGTTGATGAAAATGTTGTTTGTTTCCAACTCCATGTGATTGTGAACTGGGCTATGATGAAAACTGGAGTACAGATGTCAAGCTGTGGTTTGTTTCTAGCCTCTTCTGGGTAAATGCCCTGCAGGGGGATTGCTGTGTCATGTGGTGCTCGATTTCCATCTGTTTTAGATGTTTCCCAATCGATTTCCATAATGAATGTACATACCTACAGGTCCACCAGCAGTGGATGAGAGTTCCTGCCTCACCACAGCCCCTCTAACACTTGTTACTTTCTGATTTTTTGAATCGGACTATTTTTGAAGGTGTTAATTGGTATCTCATAGTTGTTTTAATTTGCATTTCTTTTATGGCTAATGATCAGGAATATTTTCTCATATGTTTACTGGTCATTCAGAGTTCTGCCTTTGTGAAACTTCTGTTCTGGTCTGTGATAGTTAAGATTTATTGTGTCAACCTTGCCAATAAACACATGTGGGTTAATTGAAGTGTGGAGAGATAAATGGCTCAGTTAGCCTCGCTTTTCTGGTTCTCCGGTCTCTTGTTCATTGATGGTCATAGCAGTGACCATCAGCTGCCTCAGCTGTCAAGGCTGACATCCCTGAGAAGCCACATGATGCAGCCTTGGGAGCTGGAGAAGCCGCATGAAGTCCAGTGGCAGCGCCGAGACATGATAATGTGGCAGATAATACTAATGGTGTTTCATATGTTGAACCATCCATGCATCCCTGAAATGAATCTCATTTGACAATGGTGAATTATTTGTGTTACATACTGAGATATGTAAAGCTTATTGTGCCAACCTAGCCGCTAAACACATGTGGGGTTAGTTGAAGGGTGGAGAGATAAATGGCTCAGTGAGACTCACCTTTCTAGTTCTTGAGTCTCTCACTTCCTGATGGTCAGACCAGAGTGCAGCTGCCTTAGCCAGTTCCCTGCTTCAGCTGGCAAGGGTCACTTCCTGCATGACATCCCTGAGGAGAAGCTACATGGACCTACCCCGATGCAGCCCTAGGTTCTGGAGCAGCCATGTGGAGAACCCTGCCACCACTGAAATGCTTACATGTTCACTGATTTGGCTTTCCTCCTACACTCAGTGTCATTGAGTGTGTTTTGAGAGATTGAAGAGGGCTTTTGCATCAATGTTTATTAGGGATATTGGTCTGTGGTTCTTGATTCTTGTGGCATCCTTGCTAGCTCTAGCAATCAGAGTTATACAAGCTTCATTGAAAGAGTTTGGAAGTTTGCTGACTTTTTCTGTTCTGGAACAATTTGTGTAAGATTGGTGTCAGCTTTTCCCCTGAATGCTTGGTATAATTTTCCTGTGAAGTGAAGTGGCCCAGGGGATTTTTTTTTGGTTGTTAATACCTCGATAACTTTGTCTATATCTTCTATTGTTATGTGTCTGCTGAGATTCTTGACATCCATCTGGGATAGTCTAGGGAGAGATAGTTTTTCCAAGTATTTGTTCATGTCTTCGAAGTTGTTGAATTCATTGGATTACAGGCCTTCATAATACTGTGTACTTATCCTCTTGATTTCATTAGGGTCAGTTCTAATGCCCCTCGTTTCATCCCTCATCCTTGTTATTGAACTTTGTACCTTTCTTTCTTTAGTTGGCTTGGATAGTGGTCTGTTAATCCTTTCAAAGAATCAACTTTTAGCCACATTAGTTTTTTCCTCTAATGTATCTCAGCCTTGATTTTTATTATTTCTTTTGCTTTGCAATTAGTAGGATTATCCTATATACTGCTCAAATTGCTGTAAGTTTTTGTGCCAGCATGTCAATCATAAGTGTCTCTTTATTTTCCATGTGTGCATGCATTTCTATCAAACTTCCTCTGATAACTGCCTTTGCTGTGTCCCAAAGGTTTGCTACTTCCTATTCTCATTCTCATTGGCTTTTAGAAACTTCTTAATTTCATCTATGATCTGGGCCAGTACCAATCCTTTTACAAGGGTTATAAATCCTCCAATTGTTCTTGTTTTCTTAATCATCCTTTTGTTGATTTTCAGCCGTATAGCATAGTGGTTGGAGTGGGAAGTCTGTATGATCTCTGTGTGCTTGAATTTACAGACTCAACTTGTGTCCCAGCATGTGATTTATCTTTCATTATGTGCCATAAGGGATTGAGAAGAATGTAAACTGTTTTTGCATTTGGGTAGAGAGCTCTGAAAATATCTATCAGTCAAGTCATCTAATTGTAAAGTTTAGATCTGTAACTTCCTTGTTAAGTTTCTTTCTGTGATCTCTTTCTTGATGCACAATGTATTAAAGTGACCTACTATAATTGTTGAGCCAGTGATTTCTTTTTTAATCTTTTGGAGCATTTGATCGACAAATTGTTCAAGCCTCTCATTGGGCACGTACGAATTTCAATATGCTCATTGATTATTGGTCTACTGGCTGTTTGAGCATTATATAGTTCCCTTCCTTAGCTCCTGTTATGGCTGGCACCTGGAGATCAATTTTGTCCAAGATTAGGATAGCACCCCCTGGTTTTTTTTAATTGACATTTGTTTGGTATATTTATCTCCAGCCTTTAATTCTCAGCATATTTTTCTCTGTAATCTAGCGATGTGTTGCCTGTAGGCAGCAGATAAAGGGGTTGTGTTTTCTCAGCCATCTGCTAGCCTCAACCTTTTAATGCCTGAGTTCAGTCTATTGAAATTCAGGGTTATTACATAAAACTATGGACTCTGTGATATCATCTTATACCTTTTGTGTCAGGTGGTTTCCTACCTCTCTTTGTTATCAGTGCTTTGTGTGTGTGTGTGTAGTGTGTGTGTGTGTGTGTGTGTTTCTTTCTTGTCTTCTTTCCACTATTGAATCAATGCTATCTTGGTGGCTGTTGCCACATTGTTAATCTCTGAGTGGCATTGTTCTATATGATGGTCTCTTATTTGTGCTCATTTAGTGTTGGTATTCTTCCCATACTGTGTCAACAACAACCTTGTCTAGGGCAGGGTTTCTTTGAATTTTTCCTTATCCGGGAAGACTCTGACTTCTCCATCTATCTTGATAGATAATTTGACTGGATAGAGTATTTTTGCATTTGTATTATTTTCTTTCAATTTTCTGAATATGTTAAGTCTACTCTCTCTTCTTCTTCACAATGTCCACTGGTAGGTCTGAGCATATTTTTATTTCAGTGATTTTATAGATGATTGCCCCCTCCCCCCACCCCTCTGCCCCAGTTACTCTTATGATTTTCTCCTTTCCCTCAAGTTTGGTAGTTAAACATGCCTTGGTAAATTCTTTTTGGATTCATTCTAGCTGGTATGCTTTTGTCCTCCTGAATGTTTGCCTGGTTTTCATTCATTAAGCTGGGGAAGTTTTCCTCTAAAAATTCTCTCACGGTTTTGCCATTGACTTCTTCATTGTGTCTTTTTCTGGTAGTCCAGTTATTATATTGCTGTTCTTCTACATAGCATTCGACATGGTTCTTAGGTTTTCTTCTGCTCTTTGGTTATCTTGTTTGACAGTCTTGTTTGTAAAGTCATCCTGAGTGATATGATTCTGTGCCTCTTCAAGTCTGTTGGCTATGTCTCTGAATTTGCTACTGGATTTTATTACCTCATCCCTTAACTCATTTTTTTTTTTGGAATCATTATCTTTATTTGTCACGCTTTATAGACATTGGTCCACTTCCACATGAAAAGTAAGAATTAGCTACATCCATTTAATACTCAATAAAATGAAATTGTGCCACAAACCATATATACTTATACGGGGGAGAAGTTACTGAAATAAAAATATCTTATATTCATGCCCCAAAGAGCTGCTTTTTTATGCACAAGCAGCTATATCTCTACAAAGCAAGTTTCTTCTTAGATCAATGTAGCTGTCTTTTTAATGTCAACATCAGACCATATGGATCACCAAACTTCCGAAGAGGTTTAAAAATTGCTATCCTCTATCGGAATACAGTTCAAGGGTCAAGCGAGGATGTAAGTATATTCACACTGTAGGGCCCTCCCTTAACTCTTGTATTTCCCTTTGATATGTGGCCTTTATTTCCTCTCTCAAGTTATCATTTTCTGTATTGATTCCCTCATGTTTTCTTGTTGAGGCTTGTTGAGGTAGATTGCTGTGTAAATGTCATTTTGGAGCAACTCAATTTAATTTCCCCAGGAGTCAAAGAGACCTGGGCTCTGTCTTTTGATGCTTGGTATGAATGCTTCTGCAGTTTTCCTGTGACAAACAGCCCCGGGGGGGGGGGGGGGGAGGTTGTGCTTCACCATCCAGGTTGGATGACTCTCTCAATCATCAGACTCTGAAGTCATCCTGTGTTGCTCTCTAGTAACTGCCAGGCTTCCAAAGGGGCCCATTCACATCTGTGCAGGCTGTGGTCTGCTGGAAAGTGCTGGCTTGGGCATGGGAGTGTGTAGCTTCTGTGGTGGGGATTCGGTGGAGGTGTGGGGTGGTCTGTTCTGGGATTGAGAGACACTGTTGACAGGTAGTGGGCTGGGATATGGGCCTAGCCATGTTTGTTAATGTGCTGCTCCACTGCTCAGGGCACAGAGGTCTGGGGAGTGCTGGGCAGATCAGGGAAAAGATAGAAAGGAGAATTCCACTATTGGAGGAGGGATCCGCCAGCAGTAGCAAGAGGGCCCCTGCCACGCGGTGTATCAAACGGTGACTTCACGAGCCTCTGCTGGGTGTTAGTGGGCTTGGGGAGCTGCAGTTGGGACTCAGTGGCCTAGGGTGATAGCTTCAGCGGGGTCCCCAGTGGCGTGAGCCGCTCAGGCTGGGAACAGTCCCTGTAGCAGGTCTGGGTACTCAGCACTCCGCACCAGGTGCAGAATATGGGGTGGCAATCAGCTTCTGGCTCAGGTAAGCACTCTGGGCTGTCATGGGAAATAACCAACTGCCCAGAACCTCTACTTGGCCACCAAATCTCCCCACTGACTGATCTCCATGGAGCTCCCTGTGTGAGATGCCTACTTGGTCATATAAGTAGAGCAAAGCTTTCTTAATATACATATAATCTCTAGGATAATTATTGTTTAAGGTCAAAGAAATTTATTGTTTTAAAATGACTTTTTTTTTTCTGGAACCAAAGACAGAGCGAAATCTGATCATAGTAAACTTGAAGTAAAATTCCTGATATGTCAGATGATGAAGGTCAATTGCTACCAACCTATTACTACTTTTGTTACACTAAGCAGAAAGAGATAATATATGAAAAATAGGGTTTATGATTTTTAATAGAAAGCATAAACTAGCAAGCCTCTTCAACTTATGTGACCTACACTTAACCAAATATAGAGGTGACACCCATATGATTAGACTATATGCAGACCCAATATTTCCTTTGCCTCAAGTATAAGCTAATACTGTTCTAAATCTCCTGGGAAGAAGGTCTATTTAAGTTTAATTAATTATTTTGACTTAATCTACTTACCCACTACTTGATGTTAAATTCGAACACATGTTAAAGAAAATGAAACTATATGTAGATATAAATGTAGAGGTAAATAAGTATATTATTGCCAATAAATAATATTTTATAACTATCTTTTATAAATATAGTTCAAATAAGTTAATGAGTTTACTAGAACTGGAGTTGGGGTGAATTTATGTACATATGCATTTTTTACATGCACTGGAAAATTATTTGTACTTCATTCCAAGACCTAGCTTTCTCCCCTAATTTATTGTATAAAGTGAAAGAAATAGAGATGAGTGAGAGGAGAGTATCATAGAAGTCAAGATGGTCATATGAAGGGACAGAGATAGAGAGAATGAGAGAGACAAATAAGAGAAAGAAAGAGACCACTCATCCCCACCTTCCAAAACAATGGCAACAACAAAACCTTGACCATGAATTGATGTAGATGTATAGTGAACCTCTGAATAAAATAATACTTACTCCTTAGATTTTCTGAGGCTGTTTAATCTTTTAGGATCAGACAATCTTGTCTATCGCCTGTGTATTGCCTGGCTTTGAACTGTTGAGTTTGTGATTAGGATTTTATTGATTAATTCATTATTAGAGGGACATTCAATGGGATAACAATTTCTAAGAAAACAGAAACCTATTGAGTAAGAGCTTCAAAGTTATCATCATCTGAATGCATTTCTGTCAGATTTATTGATAATTTTGAAGATGACTCAACTAGGTTTATCTGTTGATAGAATCATGTGGGAGGAATAATGTTTTACAGTATATAACTTTCTACCACTCTGTAGAATGCAAAGGTGCAATGTTCCTTTTTGTTTTATTTCTGTCCCTTACCAGCAGAAATGACAAAAGCTTAATGAGGCATCCTGACATTGCACCAATAGGCATTATTTATTTTCCATCTGTGGCAAACCATGAACGGATCATTTTAGTATTCAAATAATCTACCATAAAATCATTATATATCTTACCGTTGGTTAATTATTATTTATATATTTTTAGTATTCTTGGTCCCCTGCAATCATTGAATCTCATATACAGAGGTCAGAAATATTGTGTTTTGGGCAAGAGACACAATTTATATTTTATCAGTCTTTCTTGGATTTCGTTGCACTTGTCACTCTTTATTTTTTGTACACGGAGTCCCTGGAGTATTTATTGACCTCAACGGCAGGAATATATTTAAATGGTCTGCATTCCATGAAGATATCTTTCCAACATCTTCTTTCCTTTGCTTTTAGAGCTACAACTCTAAAAAGTTTGGTCTTAGAAAATGCCAAATTAAAAGTATAATCAGAATTAATATTTTCCTGAAGCAAGAATTAAATCCAGAAATATATCAAATGTGGGCACTGTTATAGCCTTTGAAAATATTAGGAGATGATAACTAACTAGAATCTGTGAAAATTTTCTTCTTAATTTTGGGTTTCACATGTTTTAATGACAAAACCCTTTTGCTGTGGTTGCTTTGTGCCTTGAAGCCGATTCTAACTCAAAGCGGCTTTAGGATACACTGGAGCTCCCACATAGATGAGCAGGACTGTGATCCTTCCAGGAGCAAGGTAGTCGTTTCTCCTGCAGAGCCGTTGGTGAGTTCTAACGGTAGACTTTTAAAGGAGTTTTAGCCAGTGAATGAACGGGGTTCCTCTTAAACCTCTCTATAGTATTAACTATATGTGTTTGTTAGTTTCTATTAAATTAGGTCCAAATCATAGTATTCCCACATGTGTTGGATTTAGAAAACTAGGATGTTGAAGGTTGTCGATCATGTGCAAGCAGATCGTCAGGCCTGTCATCTTAGGGAACAGTGGATGGATTCAAAGCACCTCCCTTTCAGCTAATATTGAAACACTCATCTGTTCGTGCCACTCAAGGGCTTCCCTTAAATAGCTCCTACTAAATAAGATTTTATGTGAAAAAAATTGTAACATAGGCTCGTTTAGCATCTGGCAGGGACAGAATCTTGTCACTTTCACGGACTAAATGCACAAATCTGAGAGCCATTATGGGTTTTTTTTTTTGCTATTAAACAGCATAAATATATAAGACATTTAGGTCCATACTTGACATATAAAATGGGAGCAATAAGAGTTGGAACATTTCACCCCTTGGGTCTTCATATTATTTAAGTATATATTAGATTATTGCTAAATGCTGTGATGTTTTCAGAGACTTGAATAATTCCACATAAGAATCACGTGTTTTTTTAATGTTAGAGATTGTACGTACTAAAAACCAGGAAATCATGCCTACAAGAGCTTTCTGTCTTTATTTTCTTTATTTTTTCCTACATGAGCTTTCTTGAAGAGAAAAAAGGAAATTTATTAATATTTGTTTGTTATATTGTTGCACAATATTACTATATATATATATATATATATATATATATATATATATATATATATACAAGCTTTAGTGGAATATAGTGGTTATGTGCTGGGTTGCAAAGCTTAAGATTGGTAGTTCAAAACCAGCAGCAGCTCCCTTAAAGCGGTACCATCTTGAAAACCCAAAAGGGTCACTATGAGTCAGAATTGACTCATAACAGTGAGTTTGATTTAGTCTTATATGCTGACTCATTTATTTTATTTGGCAATAATTCTATGAGGACAAATAATCATTCTAAAAATGAAACAGCCTTTTAATTTGTGCTGTATTCATACTTTAAAGAATACCCTGGTCAAAATTTGCCTACTCTATGAACGTTCTTAATTTTTCTCCTGAAACTTATTTTATACTTTGCTCTAAACTTAATATTACTAAAAAATAAACTGAGAATGATTACCTATATAATAGGGACTCATGTGCTTGGTTATTTGGCCAAAACCAAAAACTTCGTTATTAGGGGGACCATGATGCTAAGATTTGGATCTTAGATCTTAGAGGGAAAATTATGTCAAAATTCAGGGCAGCCAATTAATGCAAATTTCCTGCAGTAGATACCTAGGTATTAGACAAGGACTTAATAAAATGAGTTAAAAATCTGGAGATTAAAGGTTACTCAGTGGTGCCTTGGAGAAAATGCCTATTTTGATTAATAAGCCTTTTCAAATTCTACAGAAGACAGTTTTAATTGGACACAAATGGGATCATCATGAGTAGAAATTGACTTGATGGCAGTGAATTTCATGAGATTCCTTATAATAGTAATACATGAGTTTCCTTGTAAAGAAATGATTCAGTAATCAAATAATTTTAGGAAATACTGATATATATTTATAATACATGAACTAATACATTTTGAAGTAACAGAATATGAAATTCTATTAACTGTATTGTTTCAATAGTTGGATTATAGGAGGATCTTCTTAATCATAAAAACTTCATGACATTTCTGTGTGTATTTTGCAGAATATACCTTGGTATATGTAATTGCATGGAAAGATACACCAAAATATATGAGCGTGCGTGTATATGTTCGTAATGCAAAACATGAAGGAAGATGCATGATTATTAATATGTTTGTGGCAAATTTGGTAATTTTGGAAGCATGTGAGCAGTGCTGAACAACAAAAATATCAACAATGTAATAGCTAAGAAAATAAACACCTGAAGAGGAATTCATTCTGGATGAAACAAGTTCAATCTTTTGAACAAGACAAGAAGACTTATCAATGAAAGGATAATGTAATTTTTAAAACAACAAGAATTTATTAAGCAGTCAAAGGCAGATTAAAATAAGCATAATAAGATATGAAAAAGAGCTAGCTCGAATTTTGTTCGTGAAGAATATGGCATTAAAATTAAAAGAATGAATCACAGTATATGTGCTAAGCTATAGTCTAGAGACACAGACACTATGAATTAAGGGTATATTTAAAGGATTTTATTTATCCAGTATGCATATGCTTATTAAATGCAAAAATCTTCTCTAAAAGCTTCATAACTCTTGACTCAGTCATCCAATAAGTCTATGGAGTTTTGCTTTATTTGTTAGATGCCACTGCGTCAGTTCCCAGGTTGAGTGGCCCCGCCCAACAGCAGGAAACACTGCCTGGGCTTGTGCAGCCCACACAGCCATATTTCTCATTCTGATTGTTGCAACCACTGTTCAGTTCATCCTTTATCACTGACCCTCAACTTTGCTTTTGACAAAAATGAGAGGAACTATTATTGTTGTCATTTTACAAACGAGGAAGCTAATACATAGTGGTTAACTAAATTGCTGAAAATCACAAAGCAAGTAATTAAAAGATTCATCCCAACCACTAGCTATACTTACAAAGAGAAGGGAAGCATGAAAGAACAATTAAGAGAGCTAGAGAAAAGTTTATTGGAATAATGGAATGATATAGTTTTTAACTAATAGTTAACTTTGAGAGGGAAGAAAGTTTTGAGGTTGGGTTTAAATAACAGCTACAGCTTTTCATTTATTTGAAAAACCAAGCGATCTCTGAAGAAAATGTACAAAGCTGGCAACATTTCTTAAATCTGCGTGATGAATAGTCGAGTCTCTGGTTTATTTTGAAAAACTAAATACCTGTGAGCTATTTATAGAACAGTATATATAATCAAATTATATTTTATAAAAATAAATTATATGTATGCCCAGAAATAAACATGCTATTTTATGTTTGGTTTGACACTGATTCTCTTAAGAGCTCTTTTGAGCTAAATAACCTGCAGCTTACGGAATCTGATAACTCTTCCTTCTTTTTCTTTTACTTGCTTGATTTTTAACATTACTTATCTGAAAGTCTTCAGGTTTAAAAATAAAATAGTCTAAATTCAAATAAATTTAGTTATTTTTTGGACATAGTCAAATATTTCCATGAATCTTCCTGAATAATACTGTATTATTAATAAAAAGACACTATCTGATGAAGTGTTTCTTTTCATTGTTTTAATTGTTTTGAATTTATCTATTACAAAATATAGCTAATTCTCATATGACCACTCTTAAAGTATATGAAATCATTGATATGGTTGATTAGAATGATCAGTCTTTACTCATCAAATTATCTTCCTGAGTGGGACACAAAAAAATAGAGAATCTCTACCTATGACATGTACCTCATCAATAAAGGGTAATCATCATTATATTAAAAATTATATGAACTTGGAAGAAATAAGGAAGCTGTCTGTGGAAGGAGTAAAGGCAGCCTCTAGCTCTAATGTTTATTTTATTCAATACCCTTTACAAAAGAATTTCAGATTATTGATCTGCATTGCCTAATTCTCTTTCACTGAGTCTCATGAGAGATGAGATTGCAGACAGAGATAATCTAAAAGTACAAAGTTCATCATATTTAAAGCTGCTTTTCCAGGGTGTTACTTTCTCTCTTCTACCTCACTGCTGTTCTTTTTCCACTGATGGGTTGTAATTGCAAAATAGATGGAGGGAAAAGCAACAAAAAAAGCAGTTATGATCTGATATGGTATAGTCTATGATGTGTGTCTGAAAGATTTATGTCCTGATTAAAGAATCCTTGATGGAATTTTCTGATAGAAAATTGTTTTGGTCATTGGCACATGTGCCACATATTTTTTGATTCAAACTCTATTTCATTTATTGCTTTGAAAAAGATTTTTTTTAATCCCAGAGAAGAAAAATACTGGAACTAGAAAAGAGATTAAATATATTCTATCATATCAGACAGGCATTGGCGGTTAGTGACCAATAATTTATAGTTAAGAAAGCCTTTTCCAATATATTGTCTGTTTTCAGTTGGCATTTCATTCTTCCGCTCTTTCCTTCATTCAAAATTATTTTAATTGAGCACTCCTATTTACCATAATCAACTTGATAGGGACATTGTTCTCTACTCGATAGTGAAGGTTGTCAGCCATCAAACTAGAAAAGGAAAGACTGAAATAGGATGTCAAATAGTGAGCAATGGCTGGAAGTAAATACAGCAAATATTGACATAAAAATAGGGATAGTGAATCTTTTTAGATATAGGTCACAAGTTACCTCTTTGAAGAGAAGAGCAAAACAGAGGAGTGGTCAATGCCAGTATATTCTAAGCAAAAACAAGCTCATACAACATTCCTAGGGTAAAAATGAAGTCATTAAGTGGTACGCTGGGCTAATATGTAGTATGTAGGTTTGGGTCCACTCAGAAGTACTATCAAAACAAAAAGACCTGAATATCCACTTCAGAAAAATCAGCCACTGGAGAGTCACAATTCTACGATCATAGGGTCACCGAAAGTTGCTATTGACTCACTGACAACTGATGGTTAAGAGAAGGGAATCTGCCCATGTCTAGTAATAGATAGTCTAGTGATGTTTAGGATATTGTGGAGGTAGCATTGCAGGCTGAAATGACAGCTATGATATGACAAAAGAGAAGGAGCCAAGAGTTCTACAAAGGTGTAAAAATTTTTTAAACTTTCCTGGCACATTTTTATCTCTAGGGGAGCTTTGAAAATTAGCACTATTAGACTGCCTTGAAACCAATTCAATCAGAATCTCGAGGCAATATACCCCCTACAACTGTTGCAAATCGCTTATGCGGTGCTTCCTATGTCATCGGTTGGATATTGCATTTTATTCCAAGTGTAATGATAAAACGTCTCGTCTTGTGTTTTTTCTTCTGGTTTACATTTAAGATTAGATGATAAACCCTTTTAAAATACATTAGCAACTAACATCTCATACGATTAAGCTTTTCCATATCAAATATAAGAAATTATATTTCCTGTCCCTGTACTTGTCATCCTGTATGCTGACCAAATAATCCAACGAGCTGGGCTGTATGGAGAACACTGCATGAGAACTGGAAGAAGGCTCATCACAACCTGGGATACGCACATGTTTGAAAGGTAAGAAGAACCCCTCCAGATTCCTTGCCCCTCAGCTCTCAATATTGGTCTGAGTGACTGAAAAAGGAGGAAATGTAAAACTAAAGTTGGCTTGGAGTATTTAATGACTGACAAATACATTTGAAACATTAAAAAAGAAGATAAAGACTACATTCATCTGTATGGATTACACCTCAACATAAAGAAAACAAAATTCTCAAATGGGTCAACAAGCAGCATTATGATAAATGGACAAAAAAGCTGAAGTTGTCAAGGACTTTATTTTCTTTGGATCCATAGTCAATTATCCAAGGAAAAGCACTCAGGGAATTTAATGATACATTGCACGTTAACTACTATGCAATTCTATTGCAAAATATCTTTAGTGTTAATGATCCAGGATGTCACTTTGAAGACTCAGGTGAACCTAACCAAAGGCATGGTGTCTTCTATTACTTTATATGCATGGGGAAGATGGGTAACAGATAAAGATATCATTTAGACTAAAAAGGATATTTTTTAATTCTAGCATTGAAATATAATATTAAATATATGATGGCCTGTCAGAAGAATTCGTAAATCTGTCTTGGAAGATATACAACTAGAATCCTCCTTAGAAATGAAATGAAAAAGCTTTATTTGGCATACTTTGGGCATGTCATCACGAGAGGCCAGTTCCCAGAGAAGAACATCACGCTTGATGTGTTGCACTGTGTTCTCCAGAGAAGCAAGTTCAGTGAAGCTTGTATTTGAATATATAGGAAGACATTTAGATCAAGAAAATGGCTCACACAGATGTAGAAGCATGCAAGTCCAAGCCTGAGTAGGCTCTGTGTCAGGGAATCAGATGTTAGGCTGGAGGCTTCTTCTGACTAGAATGGCTATAGAAACCTGTATTCTGTAAGAAGATGACAGGCAGGTGGCCACAAGGTGAATGAACCCAAGGTCATTAGTTCAGACTTGAGGTTGCAGAGGCAAATGAAGATAAGCTCAGGAAGTTGGACAGGTTGTTTACAATTACTGATTGGTAGGCAATATGGCAGGCTGTTAGCTCAAGGCAAAGAACCACAACTCAATGAGCCAAAACCAAGAGCCACACCCAGTAAAAAACAAGCAAGGTTCTCCACATTGTTAACTTATCTTAGAAACAGGGCTCACACACGAGCAAACACCTTTCAAGTGATTGTATCAGGGCTGTGATTTGAATAAGACTGTTACATCCCAATTAATTTTTTTTTTACAATGGATTGGCTGCCGAGAGAAGATATAATTATGGAAGTGATTAAAATGTCTTAGGTGTGTAGCAAGGACTACCAGGTCTTAGTGGCTCAACCAGAGAATTAACAGCCAAGTTGACATAGAATCTATTAAAATGGTAAAATAGAAGGTCACTGAAGAAGTGTGAAAGCTTTAATAAGAGAGGGATTGCCATGATGTGTTCCTCCATAGAAACAATTTTGAGGTCGGTGCATGGGGGCGGTGTTTCTCAGTCTGCTGTGCCTGCAGTCACGATTAGGCAAAACTGACTTGATGGCACTTTAAGCAACAAGATAACCAAATATTCAGCCAGTCCCTTTTGCTTTTCATTCATCATTCCCAAATATTTTCACATGCCTGAAAAGTTACAACCACCCTTCCAACCGACCCAGCAGTTCATTTCTGTTAACTTCTTGCATTTTCTGGAAGGCCGTCCAAGCAGTGGGCATTTCAGACAGCAGATCCCTCAAATGTGCAGGTGCCCCTGCACATGAAGTCGAAGAGAGTGAAGTGTCTCCCTCAGCTGAAGCCTTTTTACTTTCTCTTCCATGTGGAGTGGAAGAATTTTAAATGTGCCATTAATTAGTTGGATTTCAGTGAGGCAAACCTGTCTGAAAATTATTCTAAGTTGCAGACTTATTAAATGCCATCAATCTTTCAATTCAGAATGCTGGCCCTGCAAGCTAAGTGCGCCGCTGTCCAGACATGCACCTGGGGCTTTTTAATGAGGTACATTAGAGAAGCTGAAAGTATGTCATCATTTTAAAATAAGCAAGTTTTAGAAATTATATTTGATTCTACTTAGCTGTCTCTCTACTCTTTCATTATGCTGCCCAAGTTCTGCCTAATAGGTTGATATTGGGTTATCTATTGACACAGATACTTTGGGGGTTAAGCAGTTGATAAAAGAAAGCAATAGATTTGTGATGGTCCCATCAACTATTTTAATAAAAATAATGTTTGTTCTAGGGACACTGGAAAGAAGAGAGATTTAAATTTTATTCCTGGTCACTAACGGACTAGTTTACAATTTAGCATAATTTGGACGATACTGGTAACCTTAGAAAATAAGTTTCTTTCAACCTCATCTGTTCTTTTGATTAAGGCTATTTTTAGTATTTTCTGGGTCAGAAACGAACAATGCACAGGTTATGCATTTGCTTTTCTTGGTGTTGAATTAAATAAATATATGACGGAATAAAACTCAACTCCATGTGTCCTTTTATCAGAGCTCCTGAGTGTAAAGCCATTGAAATCTAATTCCAATGAGAAGATTTTTGTTTCCCTTAAGGACCTTGACTCACTGGCGCTCTGATCCTAAAGAGTTTTATGAATCTTGACGATGTTGTAGAAATGAAATGTATCAGAGAATTCAGCTTTGCTTCTGTTTGTGTGGGGGAGTTAAATTTATTTCCTGCCAACATCAGCAAGTCTGATTTTAGAGACTGTAGCTCATTAGAATAAATTAACCATATTAGTGTATACACTGGTCCATCCCCTCTTGCCAGCTTCTCTGGGTGTTACAATGCATCCTGAAAGGCTACAGAGAAAGCAGATCTACATTCCACCTCCTGCACAGATACTGTTTAGATTGGTAATTGGTTCAAACAAATCAATAAGCAGCCTTTTCTAACAAGGTTTAGGCATGTGTTTCATCACGTCTGTGACAAGGGAAATTCCTAATAGAAACAAGAGTAGAAGAGATGCAATGCTAATGTCGTAATTTTACTCTTGTCATCATCTAAATTGTCATTGGCCTGCTGGGCTTGGAAATGTACGTCATAAGCAGCTTTGGGGTGTAACCAGAAAGAAACATATTTGTAGAACTTCAGTCTTCAACTGAAATATCCCTACCTTTCTTTTCATCTCCCAGTTTGAGAATACGAAGATAATCTGTTTATTTAGTTGAGCTCAAGTTACAGAAGTGTTGAGTTTGCCTTTTTAGACACTGTGATGCAAACATACATTTATTTATTCTTTATTTTCCTTTTTGGTTTTCTATGTTTATAATCTAACTTTTCCATTTTAATATTGCCATACTTTCCAAGTCATTATTAACCTAGATTTGTGTCTCTTACTCAGTCTCTGTTCTCAAATTATCAAAGGATGCTAATCCTCCCTCCAATTCATACTCACATATGCTCACTTTTTCTACCCGTGCAATGTCCATTATATTCCATTTCAGCAGAACGGTTCTTGTCCTAGTATTCTAGTACCACGAATGACTATCTGGCACAAAAACAAGCATTTGGTTTTATAGTGCTGGGTGCTAATCACTCAGATCAGGGTCTTGGCAGTGTTCATTCCTTCTGTGTGACCCTCATTTACTTGATGCTATCTGCCAGACCAGAGATGAATTGATGCATTTGAATTGCGGTGTTGGCAAAAAAATATCAAAGGTACCAATTAAAGGTACCACGTTATTTTATTTAATGCATTTAGAAAAATCTCCTTTAAAATTGCACTTAATTGAAAGTAATTCTTTAACACATGTTGTGTAGAATTTTGATAACTCACTACATTGCTGTAGAGCAGACAGCTTGATATGGCTGCCACCTAAAAGGACTACAAAATGTTGACATTCTTCTCTTATTTGACTGCCTGTTAGCGGTTAAAGCCGCTATTGGTACATGCCATCCAGTCTGTCTGACTCAGACGGACCCTGTGTGTAACAACAAATGTCCTGGCATGGGGACAAGGGAGTGCTTCCAGTGCTTCTTCAGATTGCCGGAACATTTCAATGGGTGTTCCATCAATTCCTGAGGCCTTGTTTGCGTCTAATGCATTCACTGTTGCTTGAACTTTTTCCTTCAGCACCATTGGTTCTTGATCATATGCCACCTCCTGAAATGGTGGAATGTCTCTAGGTCTTTTTGGGACAGTGATTCTTGTATATTCCTGCCATCTTCTCTTGAGGGCTTCTGCATCGTTCAATATTTTGCCTATAGAATCTTTCAAGATTGAAACATGAGGCTTGACATTCTTCTTGAGTTCTTTCAGTTTCAGATATACTAGGCATGTTCTTCCCATTTGTTTTTCTTAATCTAGGTTAGCGGTTCTCAACCTGTGTGTCACAATCTCTTTGGAGGTCAAACGCCCCTTTCAGAGGGGTCACCCAATCCATAACAGTAGCAAGCTTACAGTATGAAGTAGCAACGAAAATCATTTTACGATATTGGGAGTCACCACAACACGAGGACCTGCATTTAAGGGTGGCGGCGTTAGGAAGTTTGAGACCCACTATTCTAGGCCTTTGGGCACTTCGTTTTAATACTTGTCTTTGTCTTCTTGAGCTTCCCTTTGACATTTTCTATTCAGCTCTTGGACTTCTTCCCTCTTCCATTTGCTTTAGCTAATCTATGATAACAAGCAAATTTCAGAGCATCTTCTAGCATCTACTTTGAGGTTTTCTCTACTTCCTCTCTTTTAAATACCTTTCTGCTCCCTTCGTGAATTGTAGTCTTGATGTCCTCCAACAGCACATCAGATCTCTGTCACTAATGTTCACAAAATCTATTCTTGGGATATTCTCAAAACGTAGGTAGGAGAGACTCAAGGTGGTAATTTGGCTTTACCAGACTTTTCATTTTCTTCATCTTGATCTTACATACGAGCAATTGATTTTCTGTTCCACAGCCAGCTCCTCATGTGGTTTTAGCTGCTGATATTGAGTTTTTCCTTAGTGCCTTTCACAGATGTAGTCAGTTTGATTTCTGTGTATCCCATTTGGGAAAGTCCATGTGTATACTAACATTTTGTGTGGTGGAAAAATGGTATTTGCTATAAAGTCATCATTGGTTTTGCAAAATTCTATTACAATCTTGAGCTCCATTTCTATCGTCTTTTCCAACTCATCTTTCCTCTTTGATTCCAACTTTTGCATTTCAATACCCAATAACCTTCAATGCATCTTGATTGCATGTTTGATCAATTTCAGATTGAAGTTATTGGTAGAATTCTTTAATTTCTTTATCACTAGCTTTTATCATTGGTGCATAAATTTGAATAGTACTTGTATTTATTTGATTCACTTGAGAACAGATAGATATAATCCCTTCTAAACAGCCTTGTACTTCATGATGGATTTTGACAATGATTCTGACAATTTTGACAATAATTGTCATGCAATTTTCTTGATTCTGTTATTTCCCCGCATAATAAGTTGTATAAATTTCAGATTCAAAAAGCCAATACCAGTCAATTTCAGCATGAGCTTGCTATTTAATTTTTGATGATTTCCAATTTTTCTAAATCCATACGTGTTAATCTGGGTAAAACTAGAGAAACAAATCCACACAATCTCATATATGTATAAGAGAGAGTTTTATATATAGGGTAAGTGTACATTCAGAAAGCATCCCAACCCAGTCCAGTCCAACCCCATAAGTCTGCCTTAGCTCATATGTCTGACACCAATCTACAAAGTCCTCCTCAAACTCACAAAACACACACAATGATGCCAAATTCAGGAGGATCACAAGCCAGTGGGTAGAAAGTCTATGCATCCCGTGGCAGTATAAACATCTCAGTGCTGACAGGGGTCTCCACGCGGCTTCTCCGGCACCTAGGGCGGCATCAAAGTAAGTCCATGTGGCTTCTCCTCAGGGATGTCTTACAGGAAGTAAGCCTTGCCAGCTGAAGCAGCTGCACTCTGGTCTGACCATCAGAGAACAAGAGACCAAAGAACCAGAAAGGCGAGGTTCACCGAGCCATTTATCCCGTCATCCTGCAATTATTCCCACAGCTGTTTATTGGCCAGGTAGGCACAATAAACCTTAACTATCTCACCATACTTCAAACATTTCAAATTCTGATTATTCAGAGATTTTTGTAGGTCTTTCTCTTTACCTTGTGTCATGCTCTATCAGCAAATGAAAACGTTGAAGGCTCCGCTCCCACAGGCTTTATCTGACTCATGTCAGCACAGTCAACTCCCCTCGGGAAATCAAGGCCTCTTCAGTCACATTTTGAGTACCCTGGGACCTGAGAGACCTATCGTTTGGCTGTACCTCAGCAATGCTATAATTCCTTTATTCAGGTTTTCAGGATTTCGCAATGCTTTGAAACTTTGCAGGACTTAGTCTGTGGCTTCTGATTGCAAAGTGGGAACCGAGTCCTTCTCAGTTGTCTCTTCTTAGTCCTGTAACTCCCTGAAACCTGTCTGCTTTGGGTGAGCCTGTGGGTATTTAAAAGAGCAGTGACATAACTTTCAGCATCACAGAATCACACAAGGCTCCACAGTAAGACAAATTGACAGACTAGTGGTGGAACACCCTAATAGTATTACCGGTGATTGAAGTGGTGAAGAATGAGGCTCCGGTGAGTGTGTGTTTGGTTTCTTTCTACAATTTTGTCAGTATGAGAAATATAGGGAAACTGATTGGTTGGTACTTCTTGCAATAAAAACAAACAAACAAAAAACTGTTTAAGGAAACATATGAACTGAGAGCTTAGAAAGAGTGTCTCAGACGCTGTATAAATGACCTCGGAGCTATTATTTGTTCCGTGAAAGAAAGTCATATCTCTTCCAGTAACAGAGCTGATGTTGCTGAAAACCAAACCCAGATTCTTATCATATGAGTAAACGAATTACAATGCCAGCTTGATTCTCATCATGGAACATTTATATTAAAGTGAGAGCACTGGTTAGAAAGAAACAAGACCCTGAAATGTGAGGTGGAAATATTTGGGCCAGTAAAAGAGAAGATAGACACCGAGTCCTGCTACTCCATTGAGCTACTCTAGCTACCACAACCACCCTCCCATTGGAGGAGATTAAACCGCTCTCAGTTAAAGCATCAGTGCCTCCCCGCCCCCTTTCCCACCCGCACTGGAGGATATTAGCCCAACTCTGCGTGCTGGTTTAGTGGTTACACATTGGGTTGCAGACTGTATGGTCAGTAGTTCCAAACCAGAAGCAGCTCAGGGAGAAGAAGACTAGGTTTCCGACTCCTGTAAACAGTTACAGGAAACCCCAGGGCTTGCGTCAGCATTGCTTCCATGGCAACGAATGTGAGTAGGCGGGCTGATATGGGACCTGGGGTTCTCTCTGGAGCAGTCCCTTAAACAGATGCTTTACAAGATAAAGCTGAAGATTCTCAGGAAACACCCTCCAAACCATTATGTCAGCTACCCTAAAGCTAAACTCAAGTCCCCAAGAGTCCCCAAAGGTGAAGTCCAGATGGTGACCCACAAATAAGTTTGCTATTGTCCTAAAAGATGGATAGATTGTTTTAATGTGTCAGACAGTAACTTGGAGAATATGTGTGGTCATCTTTATTAGGGATGTGGGATACTGGTTCAATGAACATGAACTTGAACCAGTCTGATTTTATTGATATCGGCCCACTTCAAGCAATGTTTCACCTAGAGAGATTAAAAGGATTTAATACTTTATTTGATTGGGTTGATGACACATGGCTTGTGGGATGACCTACATTAAGTCAAGTTGGAGTACTAGATCTATCTTGGTATACCATAGAAGAAGACATCCAAAATCTTAGAAACATTGACATATTTGATTTCTCAGAATAGACCCAAAATGGAGTGCCTGAGAGCACACATTTTACCAAAACAGAAGGAACCAAATTTGTGAAGGAAGTGCTAGCATGTCTGTAGACTCCTCTGATGGCTTCTGTGTGTTAGACAGACTTGACAGTGGGCACTTCCCCAAGTGAATTAAGACACTTGCGTCTTATGGGGCTGACTGGGGCCTATAGGGGTAAGGGCCAAGTGGCCGCACTCAATCAACAGGGCCATGGTGGGCCTAGTTACCAGAATGGAGAGCAAAGTCAAACTAGTAGTCATAATTGCCTGACCCATATGATGTCCCTTACAGTGAAATAATTGAGAAACTTCCTAAATATATACTTTAAATATGAGTAACTGAATGACAGTGTCAGATTGATTCTCCAGCTAGATCAGGTGAATGGCTGTCTAGCCAGAATCAATAGAATAGAGAGTTGCCGTCATTCAATCCGTTGTCATACATGAGCCAGTTTACAGACTGGGAACCCGTTGAATGAAGGGATGGCTGGGTCCTTTGCAGGGAGGACTTACTACACCACCAGGACTTTATACAGTTAGTCTTTCTCTTAGTCTTCCCCATAGGGATTTGGGCTTTCACGAGAGCAGTGATTCATTTTTGGAGAAAAGAGTAATTAGACTTTTGGAGGATTACTATTAGATACTGGGTCAAAATTGACATTAATCCCAGGCAACTCAAAGAACAATAAAGGATTACCAGTTTGAGTGGGAGCAAATGAAAATCAAGTTATTAATGGAGTCTTAGCTCAGATCTATCCAACAGTAGTACAGTGGGTTCCTGTACTAATCCTATAGAGATTTCCCCAGTTCCAGAATACATTATTGGAATAGACATACCCAGCAACTGGTAGAATGCTCATATTGAATCCCTGAAATGTGGAATAAGGGCTATTGTGGTAGCACAAGCCAAGTAGACACCATCAGAACAGCTTCTGCCCAAGGAGAATAGCAGAACAAAAGCTGCCCTGCATTCCTGGAGGGATTGCAGGGATTGGTGCCAGCAGCAAAGGCTTGAAGAAAGCCAGGATGGTGATTCCCACAGTCTCCCCATTTACATTTCCTTTTGACCAGTGCACAAATCAGATGGATCTTGGCAAATGGGTCAGTCATCATAAGTGTAACCAGGTAGTGACTGCAACTTCAGTTTCTTTTCCAGACGTGGCTTTGTTGCCTGACCTAATTAATGCTATCTGTCATGCTTCTATTGATTTGGAAAAAACTGTCTTTTTTTTCTCCAATTTCCATTTCAAAGGACCACCTGAAACACTTAGCCTTTAATTGGTAAGTGCAACACTATACTTTTTCAGCTCCCTCCAAAGGTTATATCAGCTCTCTGGAACTATGTTATAATTTTATCTACAGGGAAGTTGATCACCTTTACCTTCCACAAATTGTGTCACTGTTCCGTTTTATTGATGACATTATGCGGACTGGACCTAATAAGGAAGACACATCAATAAATTTAGACTTATTTGTAAAGCATCTGCATGCTAGAGTGTGAGAAGTTAAGCTAACAAAAATGCAGGCTCCTTTCACCTCAGTCAAATTTTGAGGGGTCCAATGGATTGGGGGATGACAAGATACCACTAAAGTAAAAGTTAAGTTATTGCATCTGGCCCTTCACACAACTAAAAAGGAAGCACTGTGCCCTTGGGCCTCTTTGGATTTTGGCGGTAACATATCCTTCTCTGGCCTATATATTGAGTGACTTGAAAAGCTACCAGCTTTGAGTAGGAGGGGTCCAGAAAAAGAGAAGACTCATCAACAGATTCAGGCTGTGATGCAAGTGACTCTGTCATTTGGGCCATATTATACGGCTGATCCAATGGTGCCTGAAATGTCAGTGGAACATGGAGATGCATTTGGGAGTCTTTGGCAGGCCCCTAGTGGTGTATCGCAGTGCACAGGCTTCGGCGTTCTGCCTTCCTCGGTAGACATGTGTGCCTCTTTTGCAAAGCAGCTTTTGGCCGATAACTGGCCTTAGTGGAGACTCTACACCTCATCATGAGCCACCAATAGCCATTCATATATACATACATATATTGTGCACAAATGTACACAGGGTAACATTAGAAGTTGATAATGAATGACCCAATATTTCCAAGATTGAAATTTTAGAATTTTTATTTATCATGTAATTTTTATCTGCTAAAAATCTATTAGAGGCAAAGCCATCTGCTCAGTTCTCCTGGTTTTGGTCACTGTCCCTTGTGTTAAGATCAATTGTCTAGAGAAACAAATCCAGCAACACTTGCATAAGAAAGAGCTTGATATCAAGAAATGATTATATATCAAGCAAATATCCCAGGCCAGTCCAACTCAAGTCCATAAGTCCAATACCAGTCCATGAGGCCCTCTTCAGACTCATGCAGGCACTTGCAATGGTGTAGAATGCAGGAAGATCATAGGCCAGTGGTGAATAGGGTTACGGATCCAAGGTCAGTGGAAACATGACAGCACACTGGCAACTAACACTCAGAGTGGCCACCAGAGTCCCAGCAAATAGCAATGCAGAATGACAGAGAGAGAAGGAGGTTCCCACAGTCCTCCTTATGAAAAGACCACACCCCCAAGGAAGCACCATCAGGTTGTATCCTGATTGACAGGTTGAAGTCCCACCCTACACTTTCATATATCTTCAAGTTGACATAAAACTTTGTAACCAACACATTCATATTAAGAATTCTAGTTTGTTTGCTTTTTATCAAAATGTGAGTATGATTCAAAGAATCCTCTCTTAACCACTTGCTAGTGATATCTAATTGCTAACGTAATAATTTGTGTATTTGTAGCACATGACTGTCCCCAGACGGTTGCAGAGAAGGACATAGGGCATTTAAGATGGAATGTCAAACCAGCTGCTCAACACAGCATGTAGAATCTGTTAGCAAGAAGAGTAGTCAAGAGTAGTATTTTTCAAGAGCATTTGTTAGGGGTAAAAATGTGCATGTGAGAGAAAGTAGAACTTTAATGATTCACTAGAAGTTTATTTTTCCATTCTGCAATGTTAAATTAATTAGGTCATCAAATAAAGCAACAGTACTTGTATGGATAATCCCAAGGACGGCTGGTGTTTTCCCGAACGACAGAGGTGTCATATTGATGCTCTTATAAGAAAAATGCCAGACTTGACTGTGTTTGACACATTTGCTGGTGAGTTTTGATTGCTGGAATTAAGCCCTCACTGGGAAGAGATGTGTTCAAGATGTTTAGTGCATGGCTGGTGAGTTACAAGGGCATAGAGAGATTTTGACTTTATCCTCCTTTGATTAACATAGAGGTTTTATGATCAGAGAAAATCAAGAATGTGAAATGGGATATAGTAGATAAGTAACAAAGTACTTATAAACATAAAATTAAATTTTAAAAATCTGGTCCTTTTTAGCTTATGCTATATAACAATTCCAAAGATGAAACATTTGGTATGATTTAAATTCATAAGTGTATTTAATTACTTAGCGTATTTATAGTTATTTAGAGAATGGTATTTATATGTTTACTTTAAAGTTCTTTTTCAAGCCTAGTATAACATCACCATGTGGGCATTCCTACCCACACCATTCTCAGTCTATTTTAGCCCCTTCCGTTAACTAGACCCATCCCCATGACTTGTCTCACCCAAACTGCAGAATGTGAAGAAACGGAAATTATTTCCCTCATAAATAGGAATATGTCAGGTTGCTATTAAATATTCAACTCACATCAGAGGTTTTGGTTTTCCATGTCATAGTTGTTCATTTCTGGAGGATAGAGAAAGGACATAAATTTGAGTCTTTATTTTGTCCTCATACACTTTCCTTTCATTTTTAATTTCAAATTAAACATAGCTTTAAAGATTATATTGATCATGGACTGAAATGTAAGTCCAGAGTTATAATGAATATCAATGGTAAAATGGGTACAGATGTAAGGGTCCTACTTCAAGACACAGATACATTGTCAACCTTAATTAAGGAGACACATACAATAGAAAACAAAATAGACGATAAGGATTCATTAAAATAAGACATTTATGTACATCAAACAACTTCATCAAAAGAGCAACAAGAGTACCCATGGAGTGGGGAGACTTTTTTTTTAAACAAATCAATGGATAAGAAACGAATCTCTAAAATATTTAGAAAAGTCTATCACCTCAGTAAGAAAAGAATGCATAACCCAATGAAGTGGCAGGCAAAATGACCCGAGCACAAAGCTCACCCCAAACAGTCTCCAAATGGCTAACACGAATCCAGCACACAGAAGTGCTCAAGACCACTAGCTATCCAGGACATGAAAGCCAAAGCAACAATAAGATACCACCTGACACTGACAATGACATTTGTGTTAGTAAGATTATATCCCAACTTGAGTTGACTGAGAGTCTCCTGTGATTCGATTCCATGTAGTTTGGTTAACTCCATGATGGCTCTTCTGTGAAGCAACTATGCAATTAATCTGGTCACAGTCTCGATGTATATTGAGTAGGTGTCATTAAGGGTGCGACCTACTATTTATTAGAATAGATTGCTAGTGTGTGGAAGCTAGTTTCATTCTATTGTTGGATATGGTGCCTGCATCTGCTTTGTGGACCTCCTGTTAGATCGCCGGCCAACACCAGAAACCGTCAGAGAACTTGTGACTTCAGTTCATTCAGCTCATTGTCCACCAGCGTGTGGGCTTCCTGTTTCCTGTTCCTCAGCCCTTTCAAGTACAGGAATCAGGAGAAGCCTTCAATTTACATCTGACCTATGGAATTGAATTGGATTGGACTTACCCACTTTTACAACTGTGTGAGATATCTCTTGATATTATCTTTAAATATATATTTGCAAGCATTGCTAGTTTTCGGTTCTATATGGAACCCAATTTAATACAGTACTCAATCAAAAACCAACAAAACAACAAACAACAGAAAATAGTGAATTCTGAAGAGACTATGAATATATGAGAACCTTTATATCCTGCAGGTGGGTCTGTTAATATGTATGCCACTGTGGGAAGTAACATGGGATTACCTCAAACAACTGGGGATTGAAATTTCATATGGCCCGGTGATTCTTCTGCTGGGTACATATCCTAAAAAAATGAGAATCATAACACATACAGACATATACTTACCCATGTTAATTGTAGCACTGTTCATAATAAAAAGATGGAATCACCCTAAATATACATTGATAAAAGAATGGATAAAAAATTTGGTAGATTAACAGAACGAAAAAGGATGCAGCACTAAAAACAATGAGGAAACTACAAAGCATCTCATGGAATAGAAGGCTTAGAGGACATTATGCCAAGAGAAAATAGGTGATCACAAAAGGACAAGTATTAGATGAGACTACTGGTATAAAGAAAAGCAAGACAAAACAACACAACAGAACAAAAACATAAAGACTTTCATGCCCAGGGGAATATGTGTTGGATATTGTGAAGGGCACAGAAAGAAAAGGAAAGAAAACCAATTAATAGGCTAGAGGGTTGACAGTAAATATGGAAAATAGTAATCCACAAGAGAAAAGAAATCCATCGGTGAGGGTAAGGGTTTGATTGGTAGTTTAAATTGTTGGTTATAAAGTTGATGATCTGAGATGTAGGGCCTCACCCAATTCACAATAAAATGTTTAAAAATATACATATGACTGATCATATTTAAAAACGACACACTAAGAGATAAGTGGTACATTTTCATTATTTTGCTATTCAAGCAGAGCTAGTGGACCTCAGGTAAAAACTTCATGAACCCTTTAAACTATAGAAAAAAATAGCATATTTTAAAAATTCTGAGTCATTGGTCAAGCTAACATTACAAACATTAAAAAATTAATTAGGCTTGTGAGGATAAATTATGGGTAATAATAATAAATTCCAAAAACAAGAAAAACAGCTTTAGAAAACAAATTGATACAAGCACCTGTCCATATTTAAACATGGGTTCTTATCTTTCCTTTGTTGTTTTCTTTTAAAATGAAATCAGCTTTAGATACGGAATCCTCTCTGCTAGGTGTAATTGAAAGGTCAATAATATGCAGCAGTGATACTGGTTAAAATAAGAATGCCCTCAGGGAGTGGCACATTTCCTCCTAGGAAATATTTGCCAGAGCAGTTTGCAAGATGGTGTCATAAGAAAAGCAATGAAACAAATTTTACACTTAGAGTGTGGTATGTGATAATACACTTAACACCTTGCTGAGTGAAATTTTACTTGCAAAAGCAATTTATTTCAGTGAATATAAAACATTTTTCTTTGTAAGAGCTTGTCAAATAGTTGTAAAATTAGTCACTTAAATTGTGTTTAATGATAAAGGGAAAATATGTGGGGTAACTTACCTGTCTTAAGTCCAGTGCTCAAGCCTGGATGGAGGAAGGGCACACAGAGGGGAGGTTAAGTAGGAGATAAAAAGGTGGTTAAGAGGCTGAAGGCAGAAGACAAGGAGATAGAGAAATAGTTAGTGGATACCCTGCCTAAAAGTGGAGAAATGAAGAGGTGACCAAAGTGCAGTTGTGGGAAATGTTTCCATGGGAAACTGCATGTAAAATTTCAAAGCATCCCTATAACCTAGTAAAATAGAATCTTCTTACTTCACAAGGGAGGAAAATAGCTATCCACACAAAATCTTTTTCTTTTGAGGTGAAGGTCACAAACACTGATGCTCTCCAAGTTTTACTAATTCTGACACCAGTTGGCCCCCCACACCCCAAAGCACTCTCTGTTTCTGAGTTGGATTTGATCATCCATTGTAATGGCCACACGGAAATAAAAGACCCTACTCATTGTCAGCCAGCTTATTACAGAAACATCAGGCAACAATTCTGCATCAGAATCAGGAGGTACCAGAAACATCTTAAAACTTGGGCTTTGATCTTGGCCAGACCTCACCCACCAAGCCTTGTTCTGTGCTGTGACAGCGGGCCATCCTATCCACGCAGGGTCTCCTCTCCACTTTCACTGTGCTCTAGGCAAGTGCTTTACCGCTTCCACCACGTGACTGGAGGCAACCGAGGCAGCCAGCAAGCCCTTGCATACATCTGTCTCACAATGATTTCCTGGTTCCTATGGTGAGAGACCAGTCCCTAGAAAAGGACATCATGCTTGGTAAAATAGAAGGGTCATGACCAATAGGAAGACCCTCAATGAGATGGCTTTCACTGCAGCTGCGACCATGGGCTCAAACACAACGGTAATTGAGAGAATGGTGTTGGACAAGGCAGCATTTTCTTGTGTTTCACCTGACTAACAACAACATTGTTAGTGCTGCCCATGTTGTCCTTCGCAGCACCTCTTTCTCTCTCTTAACATGTCCCGTGTTGCAGTTCTGTCTCTCCGGGGTCTCGGTGGTTCTTAGTGCAGGGATAAAGTGCAAAGATACACTGTGTTCCTGATGATTTTTTCTTGATGGCAGTAAGTTCCCCTCAACTTTTGTTGAATTGGCCTTTTCATAAACTTACCCATCCCAGTAAGACCACATAATGTTCAATCTCCTCAATAGGCTAAAGACCCCTAAAGTTAATAGCCCTTGAGCTGTCCCAAGAGTTTTAAGAATGTTATTTGTACAGTAAACTGTTTGATCCTTTCAAGATTGTGCTTTAACAATTAATTTGGGTAGAGCTATGCCAGGGCCAGCAAGTTCTGTTTACAGGAGAAATCCGCTGCATTACCATTCCTATACGGAAATTGCTCCGTTAAAATTCACAGTATAGTTACAGAACTCTGGAGCAGGTATTTATATGAAGCATGTTGAATAGCAAAGGTAGTACTCAAGATGACTGAGAATAACTCGCCTTGTACTTTGAATATGACCGTGTAGGAAGTTTGACACAGCGACAAGTTGATTCAGCTTCAAATTGTGTCTTCTTTCAAGAAAACTATCACTAGTCAGAAAGGCACTGAGACCAAATGAAATCAAGAGTAGGTATGAATGATATGTGAGGGGAGGCTTAATTTGAGACTTGATTCAATTAAATCAGTACAACACAAAATGGTTAAACAAAATAATTCCAAGAGATATTACTAGCCAATACATTGTTTCAATAAAAACTGTATTTCTTTAAAATGAACAAACACACACACACACACACACAGAACCCAGGTACTTCTGAATTTTAGTAAAAAGTACTTTTTATGCAACAAAGTGGTAAAGGCTTCTTTAATATATAGCATTGAAGAATCTTACTAGACTTGTGTCTTCCTGTTTCCTCTTCCTTAGTACACAAGAAAACTGACTGCATTTCCCAGTCACCTTGGCAACTAAATTGATGTTGTTAATGGAATATGGGCAGAAGTGATGTCTGTCACATCTGGGTCAAAGTTGACATGGAGAGGAAAATACATGGAAGGTTGTTGCAATGCAGTGAATTATTAAATTTGCCCTTTCTGCCTATAGTCCCTGTAATTCCAACCAAAAGAGCTTTTCCAGACGCATATGGGTAAGAAAGTGGGCGAACATACTGATCGGATTCAGTTGTGAGTGCTTGTTAAGAGGAATCAGGTTGATTGCCCTCATGCTGCATATAAAATGAGCCGTTTCCAAAGCAGGAGTGGAGTAGGGATGTCACTACGAACAAGAGCTTGGGTCACATCGAGTATATCCTCTGGACTCTGAGATCTCTGAAGCAGTGGAACCCACGGGCCATGAGAGCCTTCACATCAGAGGCGAGACAGAGAAACAGCAACAGCAGAACCAGGAGACAGAGCCTGGGACAGAGCAGTGGACTCTCCCAGCCACTGAACAAGGAAAGGAATCTGGGTGCTTTGGGGTAAGAGGCTCCCTTGTGGAGTAAAGTGCCTTTGGTCACTTAATTTTGGGATCTTGCTGACCCACCACATGGCAACTGAGTGCCCTCCAGTTGAGGCTTCCTGGAGCGGAGAGCCTCTGGGAGCACTTAATTCAAGGAGCTGAGTGTGCTGACCACAAACCCTGGAGCGGAGAGCCTTAGAGTGGAGAATTAGAGGAAGGAGTGGCATGCCTTTTCAGCATTTATTAGCAGCCCTGAAAGAGTTTGATACCAGTTCCTGACTGAACAATTGAGTTCTCTGAGTTTCTCACCCCAGTTGCAACTCAGTAAGCTCTATAATTAACCCCCTACTTGTCAGCATTGTCTGTGAGTTCTGTGTGACCATCGCAATGAATTATTAAACCTAGTTTACAAAGTAGAGAGTGCTCTGTTAGATGCAGTTATTATGGTCATTTTAATGCATTTGTTTCGTTTTGTCTTGAGAAACACCTTTTAAATATGATGGGCATGGTTCAGAGTGAGAACACGCTGATTTTCCTGGAATTTCAATAGCCAGTCTAAGGCATTTAGTCACTCACTCTGCGAGACATTTTCTTATAACTCTATATATGTAACATCTATTTTTTTAAATGAACTTTAAGCAATGTATCTATATGGGAAGATTATTTTTGTATTAGGTAGTTGACTGGTATAATGTTAATATTCCTCTGAATGACTAAAATAAGATAGACAGTGGATGGGATATTTAGTAGCATGGGTTCCTCTTTTCTACAGTGGAATTTTCTTCCTCAGACTATTATAAATCAACAATTTACTTTTCACTGTGTTTCAAGGTTGTTCAGACTGGATTAAATTCCTAGGGATAAGCAAGGCCAATGGGTCTCTGCAGGGAGACACCATTGTTACCTGCTGCCATGACAACCCTGGTCCTGTGCCATCATCTTGCTGTGGATTAGACTATTGTGATTCATTTGATTTTCACTGGCTAATTTTTGGAAGTAGATCAAAAAGCGTTTCTTCCAAGTATAGACCTCTCCTGAAAGCTGTTCATTGTCATAGAACGTTCCAGGCCTCCACTGGCAAGCGGGTGATCACTTCTCATAAAATGCACTGGTTTGGAATTGACCTGGGATTCTTATAGAAGGCAAGGATGCTACCACTGCATCACCAGTGTCTGCAGGAAGACAACAGTCATCAATGTTATAGAATATTGCAACCTTGCACACCCTTCACAGCTTCAACTATTGACCAGGAAATACACATTATAATTACTCTATTTTAACAAATACAGAGAATTAGTGGCTGCCTGAAGCTTCTTTTTCCATCTATGAATTTAGCTCTATGCTAATTAAAATTTATCTCTTCCTGAATTCATGGTATTGAATGGTAACCGTGGATAAGATCATAGACAAAAAAATTAACCTTCAAATAATGAAAGAGTTCACAAATTTCTTACTCTGGAAAACAGCTTAAATCATTCTCAGAGTATAGAACAATAATTAAAATTCATAATACATGTTTAAATAATCAAGATTTTTATAGTCCTGGTGACTTAGGTTGTTAGATGTGCCAAATAATTTTTCTCTACTTTTTCTTTTTCATCTGTCATTAACTGGTGCTGTTTTTACACAAAACCATCTTCCTCTGGAGTTACCACCTGCAGTATCTTATTATAGACTCTTTAGTTCCATTATTCATATCTGTGCTTCTGCATCTAGACACCACCCTACTGCCATCCATTTCATGTGACACATGGTGCTTAGAATTTTCTTATTTACCATCAAAATAAAATAAGAATCTCATTCATTTAAAGTCAAGCTAATTTGGCAAATTTACAAGAAGGGATGGAGAATTTATTTTCTTAAACTCTATAACTGACAATTAAGAAATCTAGGGCTTAAGAAAGTATGGACTTAGTAAAAATAATACCCTGTTTTCCTTTTGTCATTTACAAAAAAGTTGACTAATGACAACAAAAATTGTGTAAGAAAGTGAGACACTAGCATGACTTACAAAAATAATCTTGCTATAAAGGCACTGAAGTATTATAACAGCTACTGAATAAATAGTTTTTTCTAACCATATGTTTCCAACCATTTTTTCTAACCACATTTCCAAAGGCAGCTCAGGAAGACAACGTTGCATATTATAAAGGAATGTACAAGGACTTAGAAGGGAACCAAGAAGGAAGAACACACTCAGCATATCGGCAATGGAAAGAACTCAAGAAGAAATTCAAGCCTCCAGTTGCAATCATACAAGGACATAGAGGCAAAATATTGAATGATGCAGAAAGCATCCAGAGAAGATGGAAAGAATGCACAAGAGTCACAGTACCAAAAAGATCTAGTCAACAATACACCAGTTCAGGAGGTAGTACATGAACAGGAACCAGTGCTGCTAAAAGAGGTTTGAACTGCATTGAATGCATCAGCAAAAACAAGGCACAAACGTTGCTGGAATAGTCATTGAAATGTTTCAGCGAGCTGATGAAGCACTGGTCACACTCAACTATGGAAAATAGCTACTTGACCGACTGATTGGAAGAGATCCATATGTGTGCCCATTGCAAAGAAAGGTGACCTAACAGAATGCTGAAACTATAGATTATCAATGTTATTGCACTCAAGTAAAATTTTGCTGAGGATCATCCAACAAGTTGCAGCAGTTTCCAGTACATTGACAGGAAACTGATCAAAGTTCAGGCCAGATTCAGAAGAGGGTGTGGAACAAGGGATAGCATGTTGCTATCAGATGGATCATAGCTGAAAGCAGAGACTAATTGAAAGATGTTTACTTGTGTTTCCTTAACTATGCAAAGGCATTTGATTATGTGAACCATAACAATGGTGGTTAACCTTGAGGAGAGTAGGAATTCCGCAACATTTCATTGTGCTCCTAGGAATTTGTACATGGATCAAGGGAAATTTATGCAGAGCACAAGGGACTACTGCGTGGTTTAAAATCAGAAAACGTATGCATTAGGGTTGTACCCTTTCACCATACTTGATCAATCTGTTTGCTGAGCAAATCATCAGAGAAGTTGAATTACATGAAGAAGAAGGTGGCATCAGGATTGGAGAAAGGCTTATTAACAACGTGTGCTTTGCAGATGACAAAACTTTGCTTACTGAAAGTTAGTAGGACTTGAAGCAGTTCCTGATAAAGATCAAGAATCATAGCCTTCAATAAGAATTTCAACTCAAAGTGAGGAAAGCCAAAATCCTCACAATTGGACCAGTAGGTAGCATCATGATAAATGGAGAAAAGGTTGAATTTCTCAAGAATTTTGTCTTACTTGGATCCGCGATCAATGCTCATGGAAGCAGCAGACTAAAGATCAAAAGACATATTGTTTCAGGGAAATGTATCTGTAGGACCCATGAGATGATCCACAAGACCTCTTGAGAGCATTCACAAGCAAGGTTCCTGCTTTGACGATTGAAGTGAACCTGCCACAAGCCAGGCTCTTCTCCATCCTAAGCATGTGAAAGTTGGACATTGAATAAGGTAGAGAAAGAAGAATCAATGAATTTTAATTATGGTGCTGGAGAAGAATATTGAAAATGCCATGGCCTGCTAAAAGGACATACCAATCTATCTTGGAAGAGGTATGGCCAGAGTGATTCTTCGAGGCAAGGATGATGAGACTTAGTCTTAATATTGAAAGGACTGCTAAAAGGACAAATCTGTATTGGAGGGAGTAAGGCCAGAGTACACCTTAGAGGCAAGGATGCTGAGTTTGTCCTACCTGCTTTGGACATAGTGTCAGGAAAGACCAGACCCTGATGCAGGACATCATGTTGGTACAGTCCAGGGGAAGGGAAAAGGAAGAAGGCCTCAAAAAGATGACTTGATAAACTGGCTACATCAATGGGCCCAGTCCTACGAACAATTGTGAGGGTAGCACAGGGCTGGACCGTGTTTGTTCTGTTGTCACAGGGTCATTATGAGTTGGAACTGACTCGATGGCACCTAATGATAACAACAATCATATTGTGCAACATCCTTTTGGAGTCACACTGATTGTGTGTTTTTAACAATCAAATACTTTCAAGGATCACATGTTAGAACACTACTTTTGAAAGCAACCCTCAGAAAATGTCTAAATTATTTAATAATACACATTATTAATTCAAGAAATTCTTTAGAATAATTCCATTTCCTCTCTTATTTCCTCGTTGGTTTTTAAATAATGCATTGGAACCCAGGAGTAATTCTGGTAATTGACAGCAAAGTTCTAGTTTTTCAAATTCTCTTTCCAAAGTTAGTAAGCACAGTATTTCAGATAGATGTTATTATAAAATGACTCTATAGAATATGGACCTAGATATCAACCATTAAAAATGCTACAGAGTTGCTTTTATACTTAAGAAGCCTCACGGGCTTCAGAATCTTGCTTCTTCCAGTTCTCATTTCACCCTTATATTGAGAGAATGTTCACAGTTTAAAAAGCAATTTCATAAGCATCACTTCAATTAATTCTTTAAATTAATAACCCAGGGGAAAATGACTTTCTAAATAAAATATATGTAATGGAGACTCTTTATTAATCTTAAATAGGACAAAAGCAAGACAAAGACAAATTATCCAGATGAGGGGGCCCTTCCGTGTGATATATTAATGGTACCCGAAGGATGCAAAGCCACATGGTGATTATAAAAAAAAGAAATCAACACAAAATCACGATTGATGGAAGATCCATTAATAACTCGTGCTGGTAGAATTACAAAAGCAAGTAAAGGACCACGACTGAGATGCAAACATTACTACAGCTTGGAAAAGTTGATAGGATTTCCTGTGGAGAGAAGGGGTGTGTCCTTCTATGACTCATGACCACAGAGACCAAGCACCCAAATTTCCATTTAATGTACACTCAGGCATGACAGGGCCTATTTGAGCTAGCTAGAAATATCCCCAACTTTATTCAAACCCACTAGGCTGGGGGCAAACGTTTTACATTGCTGGTTGATAATCACCAAGAAATCACATGGAAACGGAATTCATGTCAAGCCTCAAAATCCAGTTAGGGCTCTCATTGTAACTGTAGCCTTATACAAAACCAGTCCTTAAAATTTAAACTCACATACAAAATGGTGATTTCTAGCTTCCATACAATAGATAAAGGTCTTGGAAGTTCTCACTCCTGAATCCAAAAGAGGTGTGTGCGTGCGCGCGTGTGCGTGTATGTGTGTGTGTGTGCGTGTGTGCAGGAGCTGTGGGGAGTCATGGAGAAAGCTGGAAAATAGCAACAAAAAATAACATGTTTCATTAGCTGTATCAGAGAATTGAAGCAAAAGGGGGAACCACCACCCTAACAACTGAAGATATAGACAGACACAGAAAACCGTGGTTTACCTGGAGCAGAACACTCAGAATACAGAATCCAACCCCAAACCAAACTCATTGTCATGAGTGCTCTGTGCTTGCTCACAGAGACCCTATAGGGCTGGGTAGAACTGCCCTGTTGGTTTCAGCGGCTGTGATTCTTTATCAGAGCAGGAAGCCCTTTTGCCCATGAAGCAGTTGGTAGTTTCGAACTGCTGACACTTCAGTTAGCAGATAAACTTGTAACCACTACGCCCCAGCACTCCTCAGAGTACCAAAGAGGGTTGGAATATTTGAATACTAACTACAGCGATTGATGGCTGAAGAGTGATTTTGCACTAGCCTGAGAAAATCCCCTGGAGGCCTGGACTCGGGAAGATTCCCATTTTTTCCTACAATTTTTCCTCCAAGAGCTCTTTATGGATCTCCACTTGAGCAACAGAAGGTTATTCTCTCTGACCTTTCCCAGGGCAAGGGCGAGGCCTATTTTTAAGTGAAACTATTTTTTTATGGTTACCGAGCCACAGGTTGTCCATGAGTTTCTGAATTGAATTACCTTTTTCGTCATCACAGAGTCCAGCTTCTGGGATTATTTGCTCAGCACACAGATTTGCACCGTCTTTCAATCTTACTTGCTAAAAGCAAGGAGGGCTGGAAGAGCTTGTTTACAAAGATCAAGGAATAATATCTTACAGCATGGATTGCAATTCAGCATAAAGAAAAGACAATTCCTCACAAATGAACAAGTAAGCAATATTAAAATAATCAGAAAATAGACTCAAGTTACCAAAATTTCATTTTACTTGGATCCACAATTAGCATTTATGGAAGCAACAATCAAGAGCTCATTGGGTAAATCTCTGCTTTCCCACAGTAGAAAGCCCCAACTTTTTCCACAGAAGAATGTTTGGTGGAAGATCAACTAATCACCGTAGCAGATAGGAGCTATCGAAGGAAGAAAGGGACCAGCATTGAGATATATGCAGCTTTTCATTTTTTATATTTGCGTAATTGTATCTTAGTCCTCTAATGATAACTTGACTTTTTGAAGATTAAGGGACAATTGAAGAATGTGGCATCAGGATTAGAGAAAGTCTTATTAACAAACCTGCAATATGCAGATGAAACAACTTTGCTTGCTGAAAGTGAGGAAGATGTGAAGCACTTTCTGATGAAGACCAAGAATTAAAGTCTTCAGTATGGATTACAATTCAATGTAAAGAAGACCGGAATCCTCACTCGACCAATAGGTGACATTATGATAAGATTTCACATTGCTTGGATACACAATCAATGCTCATGTAAGCAGAAGTCAAGAACCAAAAGACAAGTTGTGTTAGGTAAATGTGTTGCATCTAGACCTCTTTAAAGTATTCAAAAGCAAGGATGTTAATTTGAGGACTAAGGTGCCCATGGTATTTTCTTTTAAAAAAAATCATTTTATTGGGGGCTCGTGCAGTTCTTATCACAATCCATACATACATCATTTGTGTCAAGCACATATGTACATTTGTTGCCATCATCATCCTCAAAACATTTACTTCCTACTTGAGACCTTAATATCAGCTCCTCATTTTCCCCCTCCCTTCCCCTTCCTCTCTCCCTCATGAACCCTTCATAATTCATAAATTATTATTATTTTGTAATATGTTACACTGTCCGACATCTCCCCACACCCACTTCTCTGCTGTCTATGCCTCATGGAGGAGGCTATACGTAGATTCTTGTAATTGGTTCTCCCTTTCCACCCCACATTCCCTCCACCCTCCAGGCATCGCCACTCTCACCACTGGTCCTGAAGGGTCATCTGTCCTGGATTCCCTGTGTTTCCAGTTGCTATCTGCACCAATGTACATCCTCTGGTCTAGCCAGATTTGTAAGGTAGAATTGGGATCATGATAGTGGGGGGGGGGGGCATTTAAGAACCAGTGGAGAGTTATATGTTTCATTATTGCTACCCTGCATCCTGACTAGTTCATCTCCTCCCCATAATCCTTCAGTAAGGGGGTATCAAGTTGCCTACTGATGGGCTTTGATTCTCCACTCTGCACTCATCCTCATTTACAATGATAGGATTTTTTTTGTTCTTTGATGCTTGATACCTGATCCCTTCGACTGCACATGGTCACACAGGCTGGTGTGATTATTCACACATGGCATTTTCAATTGCCTCATATGCATGAGAAAGTTGGACATTGAATAAAGAAGACTGAAGAATAATCGATGCATTTAAATTGCGGTGCTGGAGAAGAATATGGAAAATGCCATGGCCTGCTAAAAGGACATACCAATCTATCTTGGAAGAGGTATGGCCAGAGTGATTCTTCGAGGCAAGGATGATGAGACTTAGTCTTGCATACTTTGGAAACATTGTCAGGAGAGACCAGGCTGTGAAGACGGGCATCGTGTTGGGTGAAGCAGCGAGGCAGAGAAAAAGAGAAAGGCCCGCAGGGAAATGATTGGCACAGTGCCTGCCACAGTGGGGCCAAGCCCAGGATACCTGTGAGGATGGCACAAGACCGGGCACTGTTTTGTTCTTCTGTGCAAAGGATCACCATGGGTCAGCACCGACTCAGCACCGAACAACAACAACAAGCTACAATTGACCTAAGAAATAAGAAACTGCATTTACTATTGTTACAAATGTGTGACCAGAATCAATGTCTTATCTTTTCAGACATAGAGGCAACACTGGAGAAAATTTTCAAGGCTTCTCACAGGGAGATGCCATTATCAGGACAGTCATCTATGGGCTTCTTTGTCTGCACATATGTGGAGGCTATTTAAAGGTCCCCTAGGGGGCATGAGATTCTGGGAGCTACAATCCCCAAACGCCCATTACCCTTTGATGATATTGGTTACAAGGGGTTTGGGGGAATGGAATCCTCAAGCCTAAGAAACTCTGGTCTGATGGTGTAGTGGTTACAAGTTGGATTACTAACTGTAAGGTCACCAGTTTGAAACCAAGAGTCTCTCTGAGGGACAAAGATGAGGCCTGAGTTAGTTTATTGTGCCAAACTGACCAATAAACACATGTGGGTTAATTGAAGGGTGGAGAGATAAATGGCTCAGCGAGCCTCGCCTTTCAAGTTCTCAGGTCTCTTGCTCTGTGATGGTGGCACTAGGGTGCAGCTGCCTTAGCAGTTCCCTGCTTCAGCTTGCAAGGCTGACTTCCTGCAAGACATCCCCAAGGAGAAGCCACATGGACCTACCCCAATGCATCCATCCCTGGATTCTGGAGCATGCATCCTTGTGCAGACCCCTGCCAGCACTGAGATGTTACAGGGTCACTAACTCAGCTTTCCTCCTGAAGTTGGCATTGTTGTGTCTGTTTTGTGAGATGGAGGAGGAGGACTTTGAAGACTGGTGTTGGACATATGGGTTAATGGGTTAACATTGGACTTGTGGGCTTGGGCAGCCCTGGGTTGGGATATTTTCTTGATGCACACTTAACCTATATATAAAACTCTCTCTTATACATGAGAATATCTCATGTGGATTTGTATCTCTAATGTACCCAGACTATTATAAGGCCTTTTTCTATAAAAACTTACACTCTTGGAAACCCACAGAGGCAGTACTACCCTTCCCTCTAGGGCCACTATGAGTCAGAAATGACACCATGGCAATGAATCTGTCTGGTTTGGGAGCTCTGAGGCTGAGATGTAATCCAAATGATGGTGCTATTTCTTCATGTTTGAGGCAATATCTGTGTAAAATAGTGTAGATATTCCATTAAGAGAGAGAGAAGACCCTGTTCTAGGAACTTCTGTGAGCTCTTTTCCCACAGGGAACTTTTGTATCTGTCATTGGTCAAGTCTCTATTTTTGCTCTCCTTCCTAGTCCCAAATGTATGCATAGCTGGACAAAAACAAAGAAGATCAAAGAATTGATACCTTTTAATTAGATGTTAGTGAAGAATATTGCCATATATAGGAACAAGCAAAACAATTTTAGAAAGAGTACAGCCAAAATTCTCTTTAGAAGCTTTGTGAAACTTTGTCTTACATACTTTGGACATGCTATCAGAAGCAAATAAGCTCTGGAAAAGGGCATAATACTGGATAAAATAAAGATCAGCAAAAAAGAGGTATGCCTCAGAGTCATAGACTGACACAGTAGCTGCAACAATACCTGGAACCTGGAATCTGCCTGGATTTATATTCTACAGTTTTCACTACTGTGTGAATCACAGTTTCTTCATGGACCTTTCTATCTCTTTTTTTCTGTGTGTGTGTGTGTGTGTGTGTGTGTGTGTGTGTGTATTATCACATAATATATAGTATTTCCCTGGTCTTTTTAAATATAATTAGCCCAGGATAAGACACTATGGTAATTGCTCTAATGGAAAAAGTTGACAACATGCAAGAACAGATAGATAATATAAAAAAATCATCAAATGAAAACAATAGAAACCAAACCACTGTAATATAATTAAAAAATGTCTTTAATGGATTCATCACTAGGTTGGACTCGATGAAAGGAAAAGTCAGTATGTTAATATATACTCATAGAAGCTTCCATAATTTAAAATAGAACAACAAAAAACCAAATGGGGAGAAAAATGAAGCCAAATGCCTAAGAACTACAGAATATTCATATAATGAGATTATAAAAATGGAGGAAGAAATAGGGGAACAGAAGACATTGCGTTATTTAATTAACATGGTTTTCTAGCCATAATTACTTATGTGAAATGATTCTGGACTTTATACCCCTGTGTCCCTAGTCCCCTGTTGGATGGCATTCTCCACTAACAATTAGGAAGCAGATAGAATCATTAAGACCTGACCTTAGTAAAGTGTAAGTGGGGCTACACTTTTTGATGCCACCTAGGAATCAGGTAAGAACCAGGCCAAAATATTTGCTTGCTTTGAATACATAATAATGCTGTCATACAGTTTAACACATTCATTGCCTTACATTGAAGGCAATGGACCTCTATTGCCTTGTGTCCTTTGGACATTTTTGGCATCTGGCTTTGGCCTCTGTAGTTGACTCACTTCTGTCTGACCTTTGGATTATGAACTAAACATTACACAAGACAATTCTTTTGTGGAACACTGTAGCACTTCACAGAACCCAGGAAAAGGAGGGAATATATTCAAGAAAGGAGTGGGGGAAACATGGAGCTGAATAGCATCAAGGATGAGTTGGACATTTGGGACATCATTAATCTCTAATTATTCTTTTTTGTTTGTTTGTTATTTATTTATTTATTTATTTTAATTTTAACAATTTATTAGGGGCTCATACAATTCTTATCACAGTTCATACATATACATACATCAATTGTATAAAGCACATCCATACATTCCCTGCCCCAATCATTCTCAAAGCATTTGCTCTCCACTTAAGCCCCTTGCATCAGGTCCTCTTTTTTTTCCCCCTCCCTCCCCTTTCCCCCCTCCCTCATGTGCCCTTGGTAATTTATCCCTCATTAATTTGTCATATCTTGCCCTATCCGGAGTCTCCCTTCCCCCCTTCTCTGCTGTCCCTCTCCCAGGGAAGAGGTCACATGTGGATCCTTGTAATCAGTTCCCCCCTTCCAACCCACTCACCCTCCACTCTCCCAGCATCGCCCCTCACACCCTTGGTCCTGGAGGTATCATCCACCCTAGATTCCCTGTACCTCCAGCCCTCATATGTACCAGTGTACAGCCTCTGCCCTATCCAGTCCTGCAAGGTAGAATTCGGATCATGGTAGTTGGGGGGAGGAAGCATCCAGGATCTGGGGGAAAGCTGTGTTCTTCATCGGTACTACCTCACACACTAATTAACCCATCTCCTCTCCTAAACCCCTCTATGAGGGGATCTCCAATGGCCGACACTTGGGCCTTGGGTCTCCACTCTGCACTTCCCCCTTCATTTAATATGGTATATATATACATATACATATACACATATATACACACACTTATATTGTTGTTTTTTTGCATGATGCCTTATACCTGGTCCCTTGGCACCTCGTGATCGCACTGGCCGGTGTGCTTCTTCCATGTGGGCTTTTTTGCTTCTGAGCTAGATGGCCGCTTGTTCACCTTCAAGCCCTTAAGACCCCAGACACTATCTCTTTTGATAGCCGGGCACCATCAGCTTTCTTCACCACATTTGCTTATGCACCCATTTGTCTTCAGCGATCCTATCATGGAGGTGTGCAGTCAATGATATGATTTTTTGTTCTTTGATGCCTGGTAACTGATCCCTTTGGGACCACTCGCTCACTCAGGCTGATGTCTTCTTCCATGTGGACTTTGTTGCTTCTGAGCTAGATGGCCGCTTGTTTATCTTCAAGCCTTTAAGACCCCAGTCACTATCTCTTTTGATAGCCGGGCACCATCAGCTTTCTTCACCACATTTACTTGTTCACCCACTTTGGCTCCAGCCGTTGTGTCGGGAGAGTGAGCATCATAGAGTTCCAATTTAATAAAAGAAGGTATTCATGCATTGAGGGAGTGTTTGAGTAGAGGCCCAAGGTCCTTCCGCCACCTTAATACTTGACCTATAAATATAGACACATAGATCTATTTCCCCATCTTCCTATATATATTTGCATGTACATGTCTTTGTCTAGACCTCCATGAATGCCCTTTGACTCCTAGCTCTTTCCTCCATCTCCCTTGACTTTCCTCCTGCCCTACTACCATGCTTCATCGCCACCTGGGCTAGAGTATACCTCTTCTCTAAGCAACCTTACCCTTGATCATTTCCCACCAGGCCTGCCACTCCCCCTTCTCTACCATTTGGGGTCCCATGTTTTTCCCTTGTCCCTGGGTTTGTTAACACCACTTCCTTACCCCCCCTACCCCCCACCCCAAGTCCCCCCGGAACTGTCGGTCCCGTTGTTTTTCCTCCAGATAGTTCATTCAGCCTGTCCTATTCAGACAGACCTGTGGAGTCACTAACATGCACGAAAACAAGACAGAGGAAAACAAAGCAACAGTATACAACCAGACAACAAAACAACAAAAACAAACCACTGACAAAGAACAGAACAAAACAGTTCACAAGAGAAAAGCTTGTAGTTAGTTCAGGGATCGTTTGCTGGCCCTTAGGAGCGTTTTCCAGTCCAGTCTGTTGGGGCACCACGCCCTGGCCCCAAAGTCCACTTTCAGCATTCCCTGGGGACCTTGCCACTCCATTCCCTTGCTGTTCCGCTGCACTCCCCCAGCGATTTGCCTCGGTGTGGTGGGATCAGGTCAGGTGCAATTCCCACACTGTGTCTCCGGTGCTGTCCCCTGTATCGCCCTTAGTCACTGAGGGGCATCATGTCTCATAGTAGGGCCAGCCATGTTGTTCTCTCTGTGGACTGGCTGCTCTACTCAGGAACATCATCATCACGGCCTGGTGGGCCTTAAAGAGATTACTATTACAGAAATAATAGTAATAATATTTGCCATAAATAAATTAGTATTATTGATAGATACCACACCATAGATCCCAGACTATGGGATCTTTGTGAATGACACAAGCTCAGACAACATATACCATGATATAAATACCAAAAATATCTACCTTGATGCATATTATAAGCAAAGTTTATAAGATCAAAGGAAACAAAATAATCCAGAAAGAAATTTGAGAAATACTTTCCTAATAGAAGAACAAAAATAAGAATTACATAGTACTTCTCTTCAGAAATCACATAAGGACAAAGAGAGTGGAGTGAACTATGTAAAGTATTCAAAGAAAAAGAAAATCAAATAGCCTGTAGCCAAGGGCATTCTCTGAGGAGTCTCTGAGTTTCTGTTGAGAGCGAATGGAAAGCTTTGTAAATGAATAGGCTTGTTATACATAAAATCAACCCATGAGAGTGGGTTTGGCTTTGTTTTAGACTGGCTTTGCAAACACTGTTAAAAGATGTTCATAGGAGGGAAGGGAACTGATACTATGTCATACGAGGGGATCTATAGAAACAAAAGGAGCATCATGGGGGGGGAGGGAAATATATAATCTTCTTGTTTATATACTAAGAGCTCTAAGCAGCAGTGATTTAAAAATACTAGCAATGATCTTCTAAATAATATTGCCTCATTTAAAGAAGTACAATTCAAGAGGCAATATCACCTAATCAGTACCATAGCGTTAATGAGTAATAGAATTGAGGTTGGAATACAAATGATTCCACATTATAATTGCTCCTTATTCACCGACCTTTAATTAAAAAAAATTACCTCGGTCAGCTCAGGACTGCCTCAATTCATTGTGTAATAACATTTACGGTATCTTGTTTCTCCCATGCACTTAACACTCTCTCCTCTCTAGTAGAGATGTAAGGATGGGTTTGACCATCTCTGGTGTTACAGTCTTAATAGAGATTACCGAACCAAGATAACTTTATTTTACCCCATTTTCACCTCCTTTCATCTTATCCTTCATGTCACTGGCAGAAATATTTTCTTTCTGCACTTCAGTAGCTATGAAACCTTTTTTAGGGACTATCTAAACTCAGCAAGTGTCTGATTCCAAGCTGTACTTTTAATTACTTCACTACAATGCATCTTGAGAACTGAAACACAGACACAGATTTTACTATATAAACATGACTGGCTCTTTGTTCCCACAATGTTCAGCCTCTGCCTCACTCCCCACCCCCTTTTATTATCGGCTCTTTCCTAGTTATCCTGGGTCATTTCTTTTCATGGTTTCCCTCTCTGAAACTTGACTTCACAGTCCCTTTCCTTTGGCCATATTGATGATTTAGCGTAAACCTGTCTTCCTTACACACATCCCTCTTCTAATTAAAAAAGCAGAAGCCTTTGACCACTTTTGAAAACTTAGCACAAGGAAATGTTGTTTTTGTTCTATATATTGAAACCACTGGGACTCACAATTATCACAGAGAGATTATTCCAAAAGATATTTATGAGACACACTTATTTATATCTAATTTTGTGCTTGCTTATCTTATTTGTGGAAAGTCTTTGCTAATATAAATGCATATCCAACAGCCAAGCATAATATAGTGTATTAAGTGTTCACTTAATTTTTTGTTGTTCTATTAACTCTAAGATTGTCATCCATAATACATTAGGACAAACACATACACAAACACACATGAGCACTCACGTGCATGCAAATGCATGATGAGATTTTTAGCTAGATTAGAAACAAACAGAAATTTTCCATATCTTCAAAAACAGAAATTATTTTTAAGAGATAATCATCATGATATTAAGAAACATAACCAATTGCCCAGATAATTCCAGTACTGATATATTGTTTCAAGTAGGAATTTATAGTTAAATATACAAAGGAGAAATGTTGGGCCATGATTGTTCCAGTTGGCTGTCTACATTGATTAAGAGGAAAAGGTAATTCAGCTTTCACCTCTGTGAAATTCATGTATTTTTACTGAAATTACTCAATTGAATTCGACAGAGATTTATAGCTCATTTCCCATAGCTAGCCAAACATGGCAAATTTACTACCCAGAAACACTGGCATGTTTAACCCTTGCCTGAAAACGTGAAAAAAAAATCACCTCTCAATTCATGGAAAGACTTTCCAGAAACCTTTTTCCTTAATGCTATAAGATTGCTAAAATGCCATGCTGAAATCTAAACTTTCTCTTCAGTGTCAAGGTTTAAATCTTAATTTGTTTAAGTTTTTCCCAGAAGTGTGACATACTCAGGTATGATCTATCTATAATTTTACCTTATTGAAATTCTAATGATTTCTAATTTTAAATTTAAAACGCCCAATTAGTTTAGTGTGTCAAGGGATACTCTGGAAAATCTGCTTGGCCAGCAAACTTACCATTTTGAAATGGAATAATTTAGAACCAAACAAAGAGCTCTCTCCAGTTGGCTCAGTTAAACCAATGAAAAGTGTCAATGAATGAGGGGAAACTGAGGGCACAGAGCTTCACCAGCTCAAAGGTGTGGGCATGAAGGTGATGTCCTTTATCTGAGTTGCAGTTCTAATTGCAGCTGTGATCAGTTTTTGAAGATCCGAAGTTAACTTAGGCAAGTATGTTAATGAAGGCTACGCATTTGTCAGTTACCAAATACCTCCTGGCCTTGAAAGGCTCTATTTCCAATAACTATCAAATAACAGGAAATTGACAGTTCATTGGTGGAATTGTGCTCATCCATTCCAGAAAACTAGACTTCCTTCTTGACCAAGGCAACATCTCCTATAGGTCAATGGAGGATTGCCTGTGGCGCTGAGGATAAACAGTGGGGTTTCCGGACTAAGATAAACAGAGACAGACCTGGAGATCAACATCAGACTATCACTGAAAATGACCTATGGATAACAATGGCTGAATCTACAACCAATCATGGGAATGGCACAGTACCCCATAGTGCTTCTTTTGGTTGTGCCTAAGGTCTCCATGAATTGAGCCTAACTGGACCACAGCTAATACCAACAACCCATCAATTGTACTTAAAATACAAGTCATAGTGGTAATCCACTTACAGGTAATTTCCAAAGGTTAGATACTCTTTGAAACATTCAAATCTGCATAACAGATTGACTTTAACAGGTTTTACATGAAAATATATAAAAGGCAAATATTTCTATTAGATCATTAAGCTAGATTATAGGTTCCCAGACATATTTGATCTCCCATCCCTGTTTCAGAAAAAAAAAAAACATTTTGCGCAGGCAGAATTATTTGTGAAGGAAAAAATGAAGATGTAAGAAAGCCCTATGACACCTCATTAGATTGCTGCCATCATGTGTTTAGGACTATGCTGTCTGGCAGGAGTTTCCAGCAATATTGGTTTAATCAATAGATGTAAGGTTTTATCTTTTAGTACAATTTTATATCCTTGGTACAATCACAGTGAATACTTTTCAAAATTCACTGCCATTGAGTCAATTTGGACACAGAGCAAGCCCACAGGATGGAATAGAACTCCCTCCATGGATTCCCCAGGCTCGAACACCGTGCGCTACCACACAGTCTCATCTGGTGGTCCCACAGTTCAGCAGGCCAGTGTGCAAGCCACAAGGCCAACATAATTCTTCGTGAAAATAGTCCAGGTATATTATGTTCTCTTAGTCATCTTGATGAAGGTATCTGTAGACTTGTATGACCATCATCTCATAATAAAAGAAAATATGTGATATAAGTTTCAGAAGTTACAACCATTCACTATGAACATTTACTGTTGATTGGGGCTTCTAACCCTCCCAATTTATGAACTGGCTACTGCTTTGCCTCACCTATCAGCTCATGGCCATATTAAAGTCACCGTAATTGGTTAGGAGTAAAAGGTAACCCAACTGAGTTAGAATTTTGTCAGAATTTTCTAAAAGTCACTGTTACAAAGCATCACCAATAATGTTGATCCTCAAAAGATATAGTCTGAAGTCGCTGCCTGTCTTTTACCATCACTACTAGTCTGCAGGTGACATTTAAGTACCAAAGCAGAGAGAATCTGAAAGTTAGGTCTCAGTGAAATCGTAGAAGAAGGGCCATTCAGCCCATTCCCCAAGTTATCCCGGTGAGGTGTTCAAACCCACAAATCCCCATTTCTCCCATAAGTTTTAAAAGATGTAACCTGCAACCTAACAACTTTGTTTTACTAATTGTGGTGAGTAAATCACTCTGTTCCACTGTTCCTACATATTCTAAAGTACCTTTATCTTGTTTCTCATATAATTTTGTCTTCAAAATGAATCATGCACATTTATATAATCCAGGGGTATGTGGTATTTATTGTGGAAATTGGAAATGTATGGTTTTTGTATAAATTATTTTAATTCGTATATTAGTTTTATATGATCATTCGTTATCAATTTGTTGGTCAATGTTTTATTTTCAGTCATGAAGTCCAGTTTACTTTAGCGGGTTTATAGTTTTCTACCTTGTCTTTTTATGTTTTAATTTGTGAGGGAACATTATGTTCTATTTTGTATATGCAGCCTCCCCTTCGCTACCCAATCAGCAGCACTTTATGTCTTAGACCTGGAAGCACAGGTGTCCATGTCATAGTTTTTGTTGCTCAAGCCAGCATTTAAATCTTAAGATGCTGACTAGTTCAAGCAGTTATCAGTGTTGCAATTTTCTTATTGTAAAAATAAAATGAGAATAATATCATAATGCTCTCTATAGTCACCAGCCTATTTTTGTCTTTTAAAACCATTTTATACCAGCCTATTTTTAATTCCACTTAAGAGTAGAAGAATTGAGCTGATCCATATTCTCCCAGTAAAAACCAACAAGAAAAGTACTATTTACTTTTTTGGAACTTCTTTTAGCTAAGTTTAGACTTGAATCACAAAAAAGATTGATGTATTTTTTAATGATGGAATGATTGCATTTTTAAATTTTGTTCCAGATGACCTAATAAATTTCTGATATTTTATTTTCTGATGCCTGTTCTATTGCAGAGCCTTCCCAAATGACTCATGTGTCTCAAACATATCACTCACCTCTTCAAAATTTCCTGGATTTTCATGTGGTGAAGACTCCTTTGATGATGTTTCCATCTTGTCCTACTACAAAAAGGTGAGAAATCATTTGACCTGAGCTATAGTGCAACCTAGTGACATTTCTGTGATCACCTCATCATCATTGAAGGATTATGTTAACCAGCTGCTGTTTCTCCCAAAATCAGAAAGCGAGCATCAGAATCCATGTTACTTTTATGTAATGAATGGACTTACATCTTGTTGTTCCTTCTCTAACTCACCCATCATATGCAGCACTGGTCACACAACGATAAACAGCCATAGCACAGCTGTAGGGTGTTATTGCCGAGATAATAGAGGGGCACAGTGCACCATACGTAACCCTATTTTTAATATATTCAACAATTGAAATAAGGTGACAGTAATATGAAATATGTTTATAGTAGCCAAGTAATGGAATATCTTGTAAACAGTTTAGGCTCAGGATGTCTGAACATGAAAATTGACTAGTGATTCTGAATGACAAATTTTTTGCACAAAAAGTTCTATAGTGTGTGTGTGTGTGTGTGTGTGTGTGTGTGAGAGAGAGAGAGAGAGAGAGAGAGAGAGAGAGAGAGTTAGTTAATTTATTGTGCCAACCTTGCCAATAAACCCACATGGGGTTAATTGAAGGGCAGAGGGATACAAGGCTTGGTGAGCTTTGCCTTTCTAGTTCTTGGGTCTCTTGCTCTTTGATCATTGAACCAGTGTGTGGCTGCCTTGCTCACTCTTTGCCTCAATTTTCAAGCTACACTACCTGTGGGACACCTAACCCGTGGATTGTGTCACTGTAATTTGAGGTTCCTTCAAGACAGGCTTCATTACACCATTGAAATTTTTACCTCTAGTTGGGGACTGTCAGACCCTGTCATCTGGCTGACTGTTGGTTACCTGCCTTGCTGTTTGCTGCCTGTGCCCGGATAGCCTGAATTGCTCTACAGAGGACTACTCAGTGGCCCTCAACACTTAAAGGACTGCCAGTGTCTCACAATTATCTTATGGGAGTGAGTTGTGCTGAGCCATTTGTACTGCTTTATAATTTAATTAACTATTTATTTCTTATGTTATACATCTATCTATCTATATATATATATATATATATATATATATATATATATAACTTTTTAGCATTCTGGTTTTGTTTTTCTAGAGAACCATGTCTAACACAGTGTGTTAGTCTAGGTAAACTAGGGAAACAAACCACATAAACTCATATGTATAAAAGAGAGTTTTATATAAAAGGTATGTGTACATTAAGAAAGCATCCTAACCCAGTGCTGCCCAAGCCCATAGGTCTAACATTAGCCCATATGTGTGACACCAATCTACAAAGTCCTTCTCAATCTAACAAAACACACACAATGACGCCGACTGCAGGAGGAAAGCCGAATCAGTGAGCGTGTGGGCATCTCGGGGCTGGCAGTGGTCGCCACATGGCTGCTCCAGCACCAAGGGCTGCATTGCAGTAGGTTCATGTGGCTTCTCCTCAGGGATATCTTGCAGAAAGTGAGCCTTGCCAGCTGAAGCAGGAAACTGGATAAGACAGCTGAACCCTGGTCCAACCATCAGAAAGCAAGAGACCTGAGAACTAAAAAGGTAAGGCTCACTGAGCCATTTATCTCTCTGCCCTCCAATTAATATACTTTAACTATCTCACTGTGGCTTAAACAAGTACATGTATGACTTCAACCCATCTAATTTTCTCAACAAGAACAAATATATATGCAAATTTTTAAAATTCCATAAATACAAGAAGGCTCACAAAACACTAATAATTTATGACAAATAAATATTTTCTTTTTTCTTGAATGTCTGGAACATTATTTTTCACAATATACAGTGAAGGAAGAATGCTATATGCAACCGTTTTATAATAAATAATGCTTAATATATATCAAGACTTACTGAGAATCTGAAACAAAATATGCATACCTACCTATAATCTTTGTAATGCCTAAATTTGCATGGAAGTACATTTAAAAAAATTTAAATACCCATTTCAAAGTCCCCCCTGGCAAAATGTGTATCACTTATCTTCAGAATTTCATTACCTGCCTATATAAAGGTGTAAGCTATATGCTCGCTGAATAGGCTTTGTACTGAAAGAACGTTTTTCTCCCAGTGAACTTCATAGCCTGGCACTAAAGGTTGTGCACAGTGAGCATGGCTTCTGTGCAATTTATGGCATGTGCATTATGGCAGATTGCAAGTAAATGCTGAACTCTGTGTGCTACCGAGGCACTGTCAAACTCTGATTGATGTGGACAGTTTGTAGTTAATTAAGTTCATTTCCAATTCTCTCTCTTCATCCAATTTCAAAGCATTCTATATTGAAAGCCTATTTTCAATTAGCAAGAAGGATGAAACAAAAAGAATTAATTACACGACTGACAATCCCCCTTTAAGTCTTCATCTTGGAGCAATTATGTATCTTAAAAGTTAAGAAATTGAAGAGTTGTACTTGTCTACTATATGACGTCCTTGATATGTATCTTATATATATTAAAACTTGACATGACAATGCCGTTACAGTGAGAAAAAAAAGAAAAAGAATTCAAGTTATCTGTACTTCCTATAATAAATAACAGGAGGTGATCTTACTTGGACATTTTACTGAGCTTTTAATTATTAAGGATTCAACTTGTTATTTTTTAAGACTTTTATGATAACAGACATCCTTCACATTTCTTTAATAAACTTTGAAATATTCAGAGTACCCATTCCTGCTCCTGGGCTGCGTGTGTCATGAGCTCTTATCGCTATCCACAACTGTGTACATTGCTCCAGTCCAATCTGAAGCGAGAGGTATCACTGGGGTCATGGTGGTGGGAAGAGAGGAAGCCTCAAGGGACCAGAGGAATATTGCGTGTTTCATCGGTGCTTTACTGTGCCCTGGTTGACTCATCCTTCCCTGTGGCACCTCTGTGGGGGATGTTCCATTGTCTACAGATGTGCTTTGTACAGGGCTCTGCTCTGATGTCCCTCATTCTCAACCATATGGTTTTGTTTGTTTTTATTGTTTAGGGTCTTCTGATTCCTTACCAGGTACCAATGATACCTCATGATAACACAGACTTCTTCCATGTAGGCTTGCTGCTTCTCTGCTTGATGGCTGCTTGTTTCACTTCAAGCCTTTAAGACCCCAGACACTATATCTTTTAATAGCCCAGCCACCCCTTCCTTTTTCACCACATTTTCTTATGCAACCCATTTTGTCTTCAGCAATTGTGATGGGAGGGTGAGCATCTCAAATTGCCAATTTGTTAGAACAATGTGTTCTTATATTGAGGTAGGGTATGTGCAGAAGCTGGCAGGCCATCAACTACCTCAATGTACTGCCATTTAAATATATGTACACAGGCAACCCAGGAGCTGGAATGGGAAGGGAGAAGGGGATGGTGGGGGTGGGGTTGGGGAGAAGGGGGAACCGATCATAATGATCAACATACCACCACACACCCCCTTCCATGGGGAAGAACAATGGAAATCATGGGGGAAAGGAGATAGTAGTCGGTGTGAGATATGAAAATAATTATTATTATTAGTCTATTGAGGGGACATGAGGGGGAGGAAGAAATGAGGGAAAAGGAGGAGCTGATACCAAGGGCTCATTAGAAAGTAACTGTCTAGAAAAGAATTATGGCAACATACATACAAACTTAACTGATAAAATTGATATGGATTGTAGTAAGCATTTTAAGAGCCCTCAATAAAGTGTTTAAAAAGTGTACCTATGACTTTTGAAAGTACATAGGTGATTCTGATATAAAAAGATATACACACACAAACACCTAATCCATTTCCGTTTCTCTTCAAGGTCCCACGAGTTTTCACAATATCATAAATGTATAGGAGCTTTCTAATGGGAGTTAATTTTGAGGGTGGGGTGGTTATTGGATATAACACAAGGCTGTCCATGATTGGATAATACCTATTTCTCTACATTGAAATCAAGTCATATTAGTCAAATTTATGCACCAACCTCTAAAGTTAGTGATAATATTTACAGAATTATATCAATTTTCAGGCTGAAATAGCTCAAACATGCAATCAATATAAATTAACAATTATGGCTGATGGTAATGTGAATGTTGGGGAAAAAGAGGAAGCAACAACAGTTGGGAAGTATGATCTTGATGATAGAAATGAAACTGGAGCTCGTGTGATAGAATTTTGCAAAACCAATGACTTCATGCAAATACCTTTATTAACAACATAAACAACAATTATATACTTGGACTTCTTCGGATGAAATTCACGGAAGTCAAATTGACTAAACCTGTGAGAAATGGTGATGGAGAAACTCAATTATATTAGTCAAAAACATTCTATGAGCTGGCTGTGGAATAGAACATCAATTGATCATATGTAAGTTCAAGTTGAAGTTGAAGAAAAAACAAATCCATGAGAGCCAAAATATGACATTAGGTACATCCCACCTGAATATCCAGAGAATCTCAATAAGAGATTGGGCTTATTTAATATTACTGACAGAAGACCCTAAGAGTTGTAGGATGGCATCAAGAACATCATACATGAAGAAAGCATATGTCATTAAAAAGACAGGAAAGAAAGAAAAGATCAACTGATATCAGCAGTGATTCTGAAACTTTCTCTTGATTGTCGAATAACTAAACGAAATGAAAGAACTGATGAAGTCAAAGAGCAGAATAGGAAATTTTGAAGGGCAGTTCAAGAAATCAAAGCAAAATATTACAATGAATGTGCAAAGACCTAGGGTTAGAAACTCAAAAATGAAGACAACACTCAACATATCTCAAAACTAAAAAAATGAAGAAAAAACTCAAGACCCAAGTTGTTATATTAAAACTTCTATGGGCAAAATAACAATACAGATATCATCAAAAGAAGATAGAAAGAATACATAGGTCACAATATGTGTTAGTTATATAATCGTTTGTCAATTTGAGGATAAGGAGTGTGGGGTGGAGTCTAGCTGGTCAATCAGATCATAGTCAATGAGACCTCTGTGTGGGCATGGCCTTCTCCTGAGAATTCTGGGAAATCCAGGACTTCCTCCTTGGAGGCGGGAGACACTTCTCTCTCTCTGCCACACTTCCTGGGAGACATTGCAGCTTTGACAAGACACATGGAACTACGCTAGTGCTCTAAATTGGAGAAGTCACATGGACCTACGCTGATGCAACCAGAACACAGAAGCTGGAGAAGCCACATAGAGACCTCTGCCAGTACTGAGATGCTTACAGTGCAACTGGATCCAAAGACTTTCTACCCACTGACCTGTGATCATCCTGTATTGAGCATCATTGCATGTGTTTTGTGAGTCTGAAGAGGACTTTATAGATTGGTATTAGACATATGAGTTAGTATCGTACTTATGAACTTGGACTGGACTAGGTTGTGATGCTTTCTCAATGTTCAATTCCTCTTGTATATAAAACTCTTTCTTATATATATGTGTGTTTAAGAATTTTTCTCTAGTCTGCACAGATCAACACACTATATCAAATGAACTAGTGGATATTCAACTATTTCAAGAGGTAGAATATTACCAAGGACTGATGCTATTGAAGGAGGATTTTACAGTTGCACTAAAAGCATTAGCCAAAATCAAGGCTCTAAATATTGATGAAATATCAAGCGAAATGTTTCAATATGCTGATGAAGCATTGGATGCATTCACTACTCGGACAAGAAATTTGGAAGACAGCAACCTGGCCAACTGATTGGAAGGGATCCATATTTGTCCCCATTACAAAGAAATGTGATCTCAAAGAATATGGATATTATTGCGTAATATCATTAATATCATATGCAAGTAATTTTTTCTAAGATCATCCAATAATGGTTGGATGTACATTCACAGGGACCTGTCATAAATTCAACAGATTGAGAATAGGACTTGGAACAAGAGATACCACTGCTTTATGTCTTAATAAATCTTGAATCAAAAAGGAGAAAACAGAAAGAAATGTTTACTTGTATTTTTGATTATGTAAAAGCACTTGACTGTGTGGATCATAACCAATAATTGATAGTCTTGAGAAGAATGGATGGTGCCTCTTGGCATTTAATTGAAGAAGCTGGGTATTCTTGACGTATGGACCTGAAGTGGTATGCCTTCTGATTGAAATTTATCGTGACGTGGCATGCCCTTTGAGTGTTCATTGGAAGAATCGCTTGGTAACATTGACTGTGTAGAACAAATGTCAGTCCAAGATACTAACCGCCAGAAAGTATCTTGATGGAATAATTGTATCCTGAGATTTTCTTACTTCAGTGTAACCTGTTCACTTCTCTACTACAGTGCCTAATCGGAACACTGCTTGTGGTGCGGTTGCAAAGGTTTATAAAATCTCACCACAGAAATGGAGTGCCTTGGCAGCGGTTATTAGAGTCAAAAAGGGGCAAGAAGGGAATGGAGTTTTGAGGCATGTCTGACTTCTGCCTTGTGGCAATTGGTCTCCTTTCAAAAATCTTGGCATTCAAAATATATCCTCCACTTGCGACTTTTCTTTCTTGATCATTGTGAGATCCTCCATGCCTGCTGCAGAGATGGTTCACTTTATCCCCAGTGAAACAGTGACCCTGACCAATTAGAGTCCCGTGTAGCTTATCACCATGTTCCAGTTATTTGATAGGAGTTAAAAGACTATAATAGCCAAGAGTCATGAACTGTGCTGCAACCATACAATGGTGGAAAATGTGGAGCATTGTGTTTGCCACACTTGATAGAAAATCTAAACAGTGTAGCTTTATTTTGGAGCACCTAAGTAATACAAAGTTTATTGTACCCAGCTACCATCTAAAAGATTGGAGGTTCAATGATACCCGTGGGCACTTAGGAAAAAGCCCTCGTGATCCACTTCTGGAAAGTCAGCATGAAGAGCCAGTGACACACTCAGTTCTGCTCTGGCCCCATACGTTTTAGTCAACGAGATGGCAAGTGAAACGAGAAACTTTCTTTGGAAACATTAGCTATGATTATAAATTGTGTAGTGCTTACAAGTATGGGTTCTAGATTCAGAGATCTGGATTCAAATCTTGAGTTTGTGAACAGTTTTCTGAAGACTCTCGATACTGGTTGTTTATTTATAACATGTGAATTATAATTCCTTGTGGTGTTGTGAATAGTATATAATGAAATAACATGTCTAATATAAAATTTGTTCTTGTTATGTACTCGATAAATATTATCTAATTTTCTGGAATTCTTCTGTGATGACTTTCTTGGGGGGAAATATGCATTATTTTACAGCAATGGTAATTATAAAAACAGTAATATCCACATATAAGAGTATTTAGCTTCAGTTTACTATATGAACACATCCTATCAGTAAAACATATTTAGATTGAACACATTCTAAATTAAGAATGTTTTAATATTTAAAGATTCTGCAGTAGTATGTTAGTCCACATAGATTAGAGAATCAAATTCATAGACACTCACATGTGTATAAGAAAGAGGTTTATATACAAGAGCAATTGAATATTGAGGATATTGAGAAAACATCCCAGCCCAGTCCACAAGTTCGATATTAGCTCCTATGTTCAATACCAATCTGTAAAGTTCTCTTCAGACTCATGAAACACATGCAATGATGCCGAATGCAGGATGTTCACAGGCCAGTGGGTGCAAAGTTTTGTGGATCCGGTGGTGGTAGAAGCATCTCAACGCTGGCAGGGGTCTCCACATAGCTCCTCAAGTTCCCAGGGCATGAGGTCTATCAGCATAATGCCATGTGTCTTGTCAATAGAGTGTCTCTCAGGGTGTGAGCTGACAGGGACAAAGAGAGAAAGAGAGAGAGAGAGAGAGAGAGAGAGAGAGAGAGAGAGAGAGAGAGAGAGAGAGAGAGAGAGAGAGAGAGAAGAGAGAGAAAGAGAGAGACTCCTGTCTCCAAGGAGGAAAATACAGGAGTTCCCAGAATCCTCAGGGGAAAGCCAAGGATTATGAGTGAAGGGGTGGAGTCTAGCCTGTCAATCATTGTATAGCCTATGAAGACTCTGTAGGGCATAGCCTTCCCTGAGGATTTTGGGACCTCCTGTATTTTCCTCCTTGGAAACAGGAGTCTCTCTCTTTCTCTCTCAACTCACTCCCTGAGAGATGCTTCCTGAGAAACCACATGGCACTATGCTGATAGACCCCATGTCCTGGGAACTTGAGATGCCATGTGGAGGTCCCTGCCAGGACTGGGATGTTTCTACTGCCACTGTATCCACAAGAATTTAAAACCACTGGCCTGTAATCTTCCTGAATTTGGCATAATTACATGTGTTTCGTGAGTCTGAAGAGGACTTTATAGATTGGTATCAAAGACATGATCTAATATCGGACTTATGGACTTCATCTGGACTGAGCTGGAATGCTTTCTCAATAGCCTCAATATTCAATTGCTCTTGTATATAAACCTTTTTCTTATACACATATGAGTGTCTATGATTTTTTTTCAGTAGTCTACCCGGATTAGCACAGATTTTCATATTTATATTTATAAAACAATTCACAATTAATTTGTGGGAAAACTTAAAAATAATTCCTTGAATATAATTTCAGACACAATATAATAAAATTAGTATTTAATTTCAGGGCAAGGAATTGTTAAAAAAAAAGCATATAATAGCGCTGTTAAATTTCAGAAGGAACTATGTTTGCAACTTCACAAAACTGGAAAGAAGAAATGTTTGAGTAAGGAAATAGCTTTTCCATCCTGAAAAGAAACATTCAATTTCATTTAGTCTCTGATGTGTCTCTTTTTAGAGGAATGGGCATCTTTATACTAATATTTTACTCCATGGAGCACACAGACATAAAGTGAATATTCTCTTATCATTTGTTTTTGAATATACTCCGATTCTCTGCCAGGTTTGTTTTGTGTATTTCCCAGAAGACAGCCAGCTGGATGATGCAGGATTGAAATGGCTTCTAGCTCTACCCATGAGTCCACAAAGCTACAAAGCAACTTTGTTAACTTCACTTATTGGATTTTATATTGTCATGTATTGGCAATTTGTCCCCAGCATTGACATCCTGCCCTAAAGCAATGTTACTGTTATAACTTCTGGCTCATTCTTCACCACTAGGTTTACAGCTATTGACTCTGGCTACTGAAAGGAGTAAGGCTTGAGTACTCAGAATTACAATACCATTTTGAAGACTACCATGGTAATTTATCCTAATGTTCTGTTAATTAGTAAATATTTAGGAGGCCTACAACTGATGCCTCAGAAGTTTGGGCAGTTAGAAAATAAATATAAGAAATGGGTCCTGTTCTTGAATACTTCCTAAGTTAATTGAAGAGACTAAATAAATGCACAACTATCCATGAGAGAAATGTGACCAATACTACCAAATGTCTGACAAACTTGGACAGTATTTTCTGTCTCCACTGCTACCACGATGGGTCAATCCATTCTCACCATTGCGAATCCTATCTGTTCCATAGTAGCAGCTTCTGAACAGGTATCTCTTCTGTCAACAATTTCCTGATGGAAATAAATGTGACATTACTAAAGTAGAAATATAATATTGTCTGTATTTAGAAAAGCCTTCAATACCTTTAAGAAAAAGTTAATATTCTTTATCATGGCTTATATAACCCACCTAATTTTTCACCCAGCTCAGATCACCTTTCTAGCCTTCATACTTAAATTCCTTTCACGTATATTGCACTAATACTATGTCTACCCGTGGCTACATTAAGCCCTTTTAGTTTGTAAAGCTCCAGATAATCTTGAATTTTTAAGCCTTGAAATATGTTAGTCTAACTATCTGAGTCCTTCTATGTCCTTTCTTACCATACTCCCTTACTTTAGTCTAGATTATTTTTATTCATCTTTATGGAAGGAGATATATTTCTGCCCATAGGACAACTTCCCTGACCCCAAGACTTAGATTGCCTCATCCCCATAAGTGTTTGTTTTACACTATGTGGAGTATATCTTATCATTGTATTTGAATCACTTTTAACTTTTGGGGGGCAAGATATTAGGGCAGGGAGGGAAGAAATGTCTAAGTGTAGGAAATGTTTCTTACTTATTATAGACCCATGTTAGGTACTGTTGAGCCTGACACATTTAGGTACTACTGAGTCTGACCTCACAGGACAAAGTCAAACAGTCTGACTGAGGGTTTTTTGTTTTTTGGGGTTTGTTTGGTTTTTTTGCTATAATCTGTAATCTTTAGGAAAGTATATTAGAAATTATTCTCTTGCAGAGCCCCTAGGTGGGTTTCACTGCCTGTCATGTGGTGAGTAGAGAGCTATTTGCACCACCGGGTGTGATGAAGGCAGTTCTTTCTCTCTGTTTTAAAGGTTCTTACAGGCGGAGCTGTGAGCCTTTCATTGTTTGTTAGACTATACTGGGTATGGGTAAAATGATTAATAAACAGTAATAGTTAATATAATTTTTCAGAGAAATAATAAGTAATGTAAACTCAGGGAGCTAAAGAGTATAGCAAGTATAGGAGAATGCAAAGAATAACTCATTTGAGATTCTAAATATTCCTTTTGAATGTTAGATATGCAATAAAAATAAACATTTGAAATTCATGTAAAGAGAATGCAAAATTATGCACCTTAACAAAATACATCAATTTTAAGATGAAAATTGTTTTAAAAATAATTCTGATGGGGAAATTTCTATGATCATATGACATTGATGAAATAGCACAAGGGCCACATCTGGAAGTAAAATCCAGCTCCTTGTCCACTCAAGGGTGATGCCTAAAAGGAAGAAGTAATACACACTTCTACCTCCACCCTTCTCTATCCTATTGTGATACCCCGCATTCCTACCATGGCACTCTCTTTCTGTGCTGGGTTAGCGAATCTGTTACAACAGCTATTCAGAGCTCGCAGACCATACTCACTATTATCAGTGTTAACTGGTTAAAAGCGAGAAGTTAACTGGTTACAAACGAGGATCAGAAAGCATTAAATATGCAGTCCCCCTGTTCATTGTACTGCTCCTTTTACATCACGCAAATAGACAAGACTCTCTGGTCATCCTCCTCTCAGTCATGCAGAGCCTTGGCTTCTGCATTGCTTAGGTAAGTGTTAAAAAGTTTTTTAGAACCAATAAATAATCAGAGCTTCCCACTCTGCAAACCAGCTTCCTGATCAAAGGTGCTCAGCTTTACATTTTCTGTGGGTCAGGAAGCCGACTATTCTATCGTATGGTCTCTTCCACCATAATGGCTACGTCATGATCTTTTCTGGTTTCTGTTCGCTACATAAGGATCGTGGTAAAGAATGGCTTCTCCTTCTGCAGGTTGTGAGATCCCCTCTCACCGCTTTGGAGATGGATTATTTCATATACAGGAGAATGAAAAAACTGTCTAATGTTCTTGCTAGAGTCCTCTATACATGATTTCCTTCACCCTGCTTAGTTATTTGGTGGGAGTTACAAAGATAATGGATAAAAAAGACATAAATAATAATTTTATTTCACTGCAGATGTCCAAAAATTGAGTCAATTTTTAAGTGTTTTCAAAGAAACTCTCTCTTACCAATGGTTCACTGAATCTGAGGACACATCCTAATTATATTTTTGACTGGTTATTTGCAGCTAATACTATTGTTGTTAGGTGCTGTATTAGTCTGGGTTTTCAAGAGAAAGAAACTCAGCAACATTTATTTTTGTATGATTGCATATTAAGAAGGAAACTCAGCCCAGTCCAACATAAATCCATGGGACCAATGTTAGTCCGAGCCCTCTGACGACTGAAATATCACCTGGTCCTTTGTGATTCTCAAGTTCATTCTTATGTTGGAGCTCATTGTTGAGGTCACTGTGTCGATCCATCTTGTTGAGGGACTTCCCATCTGTCCTGCCCTTCTACTTTACCTAGAATGATGTGCTTTTCTAGGGACTGATATCTTCTGATACCATGTCCAAGTACTTGAGACAACAGTTACCATTCTTGTTTCTTAGGCACATTCTAGTTGTACTTCTTCCACGACAGATTTGTTTTTTTCTTTTGGCACGCCATCACCAGCACCATAATTCAGATAACATATATTCTTCTTGCTTTCCATATTCAACGTACAATTTTCACATGCCTATGAAATTATTCAATAGTGGACTAAGTCTTCAAAGTAGCACCCTTGCTTTTCAACACTTGAAAAAGGTCTTGTGCAGCAGATTTATCCAATACGATGCTTCCTTTGATATGTTGATGGCTGCTTATAAGAGTATTGACTGTGGATCCAGAAAACATAAAATCACAACTTCAATCTTTTGCCACTTTCATCATGTTTCCTTGGTCTAATTCTGAAGGGTTTTTTTTTTTTACATTAAGTTGTAATTCTTACTGAAGAGTCCAATCCTTGTACTTCATCAGCAAGTACTCAAATAGTCCCCAGTTTCAGTCCACAAGGTGGTTTCATCTGCATACTGCAGGTTGTTAAGAACCTTCCTCTAATCCTGATGCAGCATTCTTCTTTATATAATCCAGATTCTCTGATTATTTGCGCATGATTCAGATTGAATAAGAATGGTGAGATGATGAAAGCCTGATGTATATCTTTCCTGATTTTAAACTATGTAGTATTCCATTGTCATGTTCACACAATTGCCCCTTGATCCATGCACAGGTTCCACATGAGCACAATAATGTGTTCTGGAATTGTCATTCTTCTCTAGGATATCCACAGTTTATTGAAGCACACACAGCCAAATGCTTTAGCATAGACAATAAAACACAAGTTAACAGCTTTCTGGCATTTTCTGCTTTCAGCCAAGGTTAATCTGGCATCAGCCATGATACTCCTTGTCCCAAATCCTCTTCTAAATCATCAGGCCTTAATTTCTGTTGGCTCCCTATCAATATCATAATGCAAACATTGTTGAATGAGCTTCAGGAATAATTATATGCACAGGATGTTAATTATATTGTACTGTATTTTGCATAGTCTGTTGGGTCAACTTTTTTGGGAATGGGTACAAATATAGATATCCTACAGTCAGTTGGTCATGTATAGTATTTGCCTTCAAAATGGCGTAGGTGAGTGAGTGTCTCCAATACTATATTAACTTGCTGGCACATTTCAACTGGTATTCCATACATTTGTGGAGCCTTGTTTTTGGCTAATACCTTCAATGTAGCTTGGACTATTCCCCTCAGTACCACTGGTTTTGATCATATGCTACCTCTCAAAATAGTTGAATGCCAACTAGCTCTTTTTGGTACAGTGACTCCGTGTATTCTTTCCATCTTTTGTAATACCTCCTATATATCTCAATATTTTGCTCATAAAATCGTTCAATATCGCAACTTGAGGCTTGGATTTTTTTCCTTTAGTTATTTCATTTTAAGATATGCTGATAAACATGTTCTTCTTTTTTTAATTTTTCATTATAAAATTTGACTCTGTCTTCTAGAGCTGCCTTTGAAATTTTCCATTCAGTTTTTTGTATTCATAATTTCTTCCATTTGTCTTAGCTACTCTACAATCATGAGCAAGTTGCAGAATCTCTTCTGATATCCACTTTGCTCTTTTCTTTCTTTACTGTCTTTTAATGATTTTTTTCTCTTTTTATGCATGACGTTCTTGAGGTGATCCCACAGCTCATCAGATATTGTTATCAGTGCTGAGAATTTAGCTCTCTTATCAAGCTGAATTTACATCTGAGCAATTGGTGGTCTGTAACACAGTTGTTTCTTGGTCTCATGTTATCTGCTGATATTGTGCTTCTCCATTGTTCTCTTCGTTCTGTGTATACCATCTGGAGAAGTCCACATGTTCAGCCACTTTTGTGTTGTACAAAGGCACTTATGATGAAGTTGTTGGTCTTGAAAAATTCATTTTTGCCACCAAGTGCATGTTTTCCAACGACTGTTCCACCCTCTTTGTTTCCAAATTTTGTATTCTAATCACTAATAATTATCATTTCTAGTGATTGCATATTTGATCAAATTTAGACTGAAAATATTGGTAAAATTATTCAATCCTTATATCATCAACTTTTCAAAGTATTCATATTTACACATCTACTACTTAATACAAAATTTGTATAATAACTGTATTAACTAAGTTCCTTACATGATGATAGATCCTATCACCAACAGCATTTACTTCAAGTTAAATCTTGAAATATCCTTTTTGACAATGAATTCAGTGTCATTCCTCTTGAATTTGTCATTCATGTCATAGTAAACCAAATAACCACCAGATTCAAAATGGCCAATATGATTCTATTTCTGTTCATTAGCACCCCAGGTATCAATATCTATCTGTTTCATTTATTTTTAATGACTTACATTTTTCCTAAATTCCTATTTTGTACATTCCACATTCCAATTAATAGTAGATGTTTGTAGTTCTGTGGGGTGCATTCCCTTGTGATTTTCAGTCCTGCCTTACCAGCAAATGCCATTTCTAAAGACTTCACTACATCATCACCGACTCTCCTTTGAGAAGGAAGCGCTTCCTCACGGCGCTCATCTCTCAGCACTTTCTCTGACATTGGCCTGCCGCTCTTCATGAGATTCAAACGATCTCAGTCTTTCAGGGCTGTCCGTAAGTTTTCAGTAGCCACTTCCTCTGAAGTGGAGAGCCAATCTTCGAAGTCTATTCTTCGCCTGGCAGCTCTGCTGACACCTGTTCACTTTGGGTCATCCTGCTGGTATTTTAAACACCACGGACAAAGTTCGCAGCAGCAGAGCAACATAAAGCCACTACAACAGGACAAACCGAAAGATAAATGGTTCTTTGTTTGTTTTGCTGCAGTTAGCAGTATTAGAGAAATTCTTCTATTTTAGTCAGCGTTCTGGCCCCCTTACCGGATGCAGCCATGGAGTAGGGACACGGTTTTGTGAGTTAATTGCCCACAGGACTCTTGGAAACTTGACCAAGGGTATGTGATTCAGATAGTTCTCATTGTTGATTTTTTAAAAAATCATTTTATTGGGGGCTTGTACCATTCTTATCACAATCCATACATCCATCCATTGTGTCAAGCACATTTGTTGCCATCATCATTCTCAAAACATTTGCTTTCTACTTGAGCCCGCTCCCCCCCACCCCCACCCCCAGCCCTCATCTTCCAGGCCTGGCTGCCAGTCATTCATGGATTCTGATAATTCCAAGTAGCCTTCCAATAATTTCCTTTTTTTCCAGTCTATGATGGTAAAAGTTAGTTTGTGTTACTTGTCACCTAAAACCCTAACTGGCAGAGGTGATTAATACAGGGTGGATGTAAGGTAATCTGATGCTCCCAGGCTGGAGGGATTCCCAGGATTTAAGGTGCTATAAGCATCTGCTTGCTTCAGTTTACGGATAATATGGCTTCCTGAACCAATATACTAATTATTTTAGACTTGCATCTCTATAAATATGCTGGGGTAATTAACTTTAGGGTGTTACTAATATAAAATATCAAAAGTAATGGATGAAACATAATAATATCATTTCAAATGCTGAGCTGAAAAGGATTTAAACAAAGTCCACATGAACCTACAATAAAAGCAACAGATCAAAACTCTGGAATCATCTATTATACCACCCTCGTAATTTCCTGGAGGTGTTGGCCACCTTGCCAGTCCAAAATGCTGTCATTTAATGAACACTTGGAGATAGAATAGAGGATTTTGGTGCAGTGGGTCTCTAGGATATAAAATTAAGTAGATTATATTAAAATGTCAAAATATTACAGTCAAATGAAAGGTGGGACTAGATAATACACAATAAGTTGGATTGATATTTAACTTTCAAATATTTAATTTTAAAACAAAAAATGTGGTGGGATTTTTTGTAGTTTGCCTTCTTTGGTTTTGTAAAAAATCTAAATCAGTGTTCTCACTCTGTGTGTGTGCAGAGAGAGAAAGATAACTACAGGATTCATATTATTTTTATTAATGTAAAAGTGAGGAAAATATGATTTAAAGAAATCAAAACACTTGCAACATCAATTATAACAAAGATGGCATTTAAAATCTTTAGTAGAATAAGAGTCTCAAAATCCCACAGAAGCAGTTCTGCCCTGTCCTATGGAATCATTACAAGTCAGCTCAACTCCATGACTGTAGACTTCCAGGTTTAAAATCATCCGAACACCTTCCATATAGATGGATTTTCGGTTTTCTTTCTTTTTTTTAATTTTCCACTCTCTTCAAGCTGTGTTCTAACTTTTGTGTTATCTTACTTGTAGTCTCTGTATATACAGCCTCCCATAACAAAAAGAAAAACCCACTCCTATCTAGTCAACACTAAACTCAGTGACCCTAAAGGATAGAAAAGAACTACACTTTTGCATTTCCAAACTTTTTAATCTTTTAAAGGCTGCAGAGTGGCTGATGGGTTCAAACAGCTGACCTCATGACTGGGAGCTCAGTGTGTGACCAACTGGCATCTATGCTACAACTTCCATTGGAAGTTCCTTACTGCTTAAAATTTTCCAAATACTTCACACATTTTTGGCTTATCCTGTGATTTATGGGGTTTGAATCTTTATATTTAAAACATATTGAAATTTAAGATATTAGTATTGTAAGTTAGTCAGGTTCTCTTGAGAAACAAAACCAGGACACTGATAATTTTATATATATTTACTAATTCAGTGACCCTGTGCAATCAATATCTATATATATATATAGAGAGAGAGAAAGAGAGCTCATGACGGCATATAACGGCTAGTTAGTGCACTCAGAAGTACAGAGGGCTCAGTCCAACTAATTTCTGTCGAACTGTTAATATGCTGGAAATTCTTCAATACAGGAGGGATGCTGGGTCCAAGGTTAAGGAAACAGACAGCTGAGTCTTCCCTAAGGCCATGGAGTCAGTCCACCTACAGGCAGCAAACAGCAGGGTGGGTCGCCAACAGTGAGCAGCTCAGGAGATTTGTCAACCAGGCCCCAGATGGAATATCAAAGTCAAACAATGCAAGGTGACAGGATCTGCCAGCCTCAAGCTCAAGCAATGAACACACCAGCAGCATAGTGAAACAAATCTTAAAGGAACCTCAAGCTCTAGTAACATGATTCACGGGTTAGTTGTCTGTCCCACAGGTAGTGTAGCTCACAAGTTGAGACACAGAACTAGCTAAAGCATCTGCACACTGGCCCAATCACCAGAGAGAGAGAGAGAGGCACGGGCCTTGCTGAGCCATTTGTCTCTTTGTCCTCCAATCAAACTGCGACTTTACTGATCCCACATATTCCTATTGGCAAGGTTGGCACAATAAACCTACCTATCACATATAGCTTAGTAGCTAAAAATATAGTAGAACATTATATCTAAGAAACTAGAGCTGATGTAGTCTATCCAATCCAATTTTCTGAATTAGTTCCTCAAATAATCCCAGGGAAAGATCTAAAACACCAAGACATCATGTTTCCCCGCCCCCCTTGTGCTGTGTAATAGTAAATTTAGAAAATATAAATTAGAGATCACTGGCATTTTTTATTTTGATTCTTGAGCTGTATTGCAGTTTTAAATTAACCTCATTCAACCTTAAATGAGACCTGTGATGCAGAAAGAAAGCTCACTGCTGGCAGAAAGACAGGGTGAAGGGCAGCAAACAAACAAAACAATTTCCTAGTCACAAAGCAAGGAAGTAAGCAATTCTGAAACCGACACAAGGAGATTTCAGATGTGTCAACATTTTCTGGAAAAGACAAGATGTGAACTCAATGCGTTCTTCTCACACCTGGGAGGGGCGATTTGCAAACCTGTACCTAAGACTATGAAACTTCCCAGACCCTCAGCAGGCATGGCACTCAGATTAGTTTAATATGCTCAAGCATGCATGTGCTGAGTGTATTTTTCTTTTCCAATAACAAGTGCTTAATTTGCTGACTCTTCCCTTGAATTCTTGCTTGGAGCAGGACAGAACTGATGAAGGAGACGTCTAAGATTGTGGACTTCTACTACTAAAAAGGATTTCTAGTGTTGAACTGCCCACCTTAAAGTCAGCAATTGGAAGCCACCAGTTGCTCCATGGGAGAAAGCTGAGGCATTTAATCACCCAACAATTCCAGTCTCAGAAAGTGTAGGGGTAGTTGTACGCTCTCCTATCCATCATTGTGAATCAGAATTGACTGAGTGGAAGTGAGTTTTTGGTTTTGCACTCATAAAATTCATTAATATCAAGTTGATTCCAACTCATAGTCACCGTATAAAACAGGGTAGAATTGCCGATTTTGTTTATGATACTATTTTTATGGGAGTAGATGACCTCATTTTCCTCCTAGAGAGGAGTGGTGGGTTTGAAGCACTAACCTTCCAATTAGCGAGGCAACATGTAATCCACTACATCACCAAGGTGCCTATCAAGTTAAAAGTAACTTAATATTCCTTTTAAATGTACATAAAATATGAAAATTAAATACATTATCATAGATACAATTATGAACCCTTTAAAATCTTTAATATCAATGTTTTATACATCTTTAAAATGACAAAAAATATGTTACATATTCAAAATGAAAGAGTCATTCCAGTAAAAGTGTCAGGCACATCACTGCTTATAAAATTATGCTTAGTACCTTAAACTAATAAAATAAAATCATTCTGTTCAGTGGTAATGGCTTTTCCATCTCTGTAAATGTTGTTTGTATAAGGAATAACCTTTACGTAAGTTGTTATTTGGCTGACAGTCCTTTTGTGGCAGATTATTTTAAGTTGAACTGTTACTGTAAATGAATTTGCTTAAATGTATGTTTCTAAATTAGTGAATGTAAATTACAGCTCTATGATTTGTCATCATTTCAGTTGATACAGGATTGCATTTAAATATATTATAATTGAGAAATGATTTGAACATTACATGTTCAGCCACTCTGATAAGGTATCATCCCTACAACTATATTTAGCTTCTTTCTGGGACTATAGCTCTCGGCAACTGGAAAATTGACTGCAAACTTCTAACTTGCAGACAGTTCCGTGTGAGTTACAAAGGGGTGTAGAATCATTCAGTTGTTTTTGAAAAAGCTGTCTGGTGGTACTGTTGGGTAAGCAGTGAACTACTAAGTGCAATGTCAGTGGTTCAAACCCACCAGGTACTGCATGGGAGAAAGCTGAGGCTGTCTGTTTCTGTAAAACCTTCCTGCCTTAAAAATCCAAAGAGACAGTTCTACTCAGTTTTACAGGATTCGTGCCATGGAAATAGCTTCAATGGCAGTGAGCTTGATTTTGATTTGGTTTACTCTAACCTACCAATCAAAAAACACTGTTATAAAATGGACAAAGGAAACCTTGTTATGACTAGATGCAAATGTTCTAATTTATGATTAGCAATAATAGCTAGATTAATATTCCTTTTAGGGACATGGACTGAAAAACTGTCCATCAAGAATGTGACATTGCACTTAGCACACGCCCTGCTCCTAAGCTAGTCAAGCAAGTGTTGCTCACACTCTTTTTGTAGTGCGACACTCTTCTGAGAGTTTATAGTTCATAGTTCTTGAAAAGCACATCATTACATCATAAATGTATAGAGAAGCACAGGAACAAGTAAAAAACTGCCTGTCTTTTGTGTTGGGTCCATAGAGAATAAGGATTTTAGAATGATGTATGCAACTAAGAACTACATGCTGGAGGATGGGAGAGATTAGAAGATTTCATTTATCAAAGGAAAGGAAAACACCAGTTTGAATGTGTTACCAGAATAGAATAACTGAACATATGCATAAAAGACTGCAGGATTTTAAAAATAACAATTTATCCTATGTACGTTCAGGGGAAAAGACGAGCGTATATATAAATGAACTGTATTTGTATTCTTAAGATAGTGGGGCAGTCTATATTTCATTTTCTTAACCCTCTAGACCTTTCTTTCATTCATAAATGGATCTTTCATTCGATTTACTGTGAATCCCTTTTCTGCCAAGGTCGCTTAGTATGTGACCACGCTGTATGTTGTCTCCTTTCATTTTCTTTTCTTTCCTTCTTTTAATCAGCTAAGACTTTTCCCATAGCCTTTCTTTCCCTTATCTCTCTTGACTCCAGCAGTCTGTGCCCCATACCTGCTTTACAAAGGTAAAAAGAAAACCAAATCGTAAATCTTAAAATGAAATTATCCATACTATATAACACCATAGTTTGTGCATTAGCAAGTGTATATATTATTCACTAATTGATGATGATTGGACAGGTCAAAAGACAACAAATAGAAAACTTCAAGGCAATTAATTCCTAACAATCTTAAAGAAAATAAGCCAAAATAATATCCAGTGAGAAGTAGGTCCAGAAATTCCCTCTGAAGGATTCAAGCATATAATGGCATATTTATGTAGTATTTGATAAGTTGGCACTCCAATCAATAAAGGGGGTTTTATTTGCTTACATTTATATGTATTTATATTACCTGGAATGACAAGTAATTTCTTTGTGACTATGACATGAGGGAAAGCAATGGGGAAGAGCAAATAGAATATATATTCTAGTTTATTAAAAAAGGATAAAAAGAAAAAGGAAGGAACATATGAAGATAAAAATAGAAATAAAATAATACAGAAAGCAAAACCTTTATTTACATACTGTTGGGCCAGTGGAAAAAGCTGATTCAGACGTGAAGCAAAAGACAGGAAGCTGAATGGAAAAGATGAGGTTTACCAGGAAATTTTTCAGATAAGATTAGAGAAGATGGGAGGAGGGAGTTATGCATGTTGTACTAGCATTCTGGTCATAATTGTGCTGTCCTCTAAGAGAAATGGTGATTCCTTGAGTCACCATTTGATTTCTACCCTTAAAGTCAGCAGCTCAAATCCACCAGCTGCTCTGCAGGAAAAAATGAGGCTGTCTGCTTCCATAAAGATTTATAAAGCCTTGGAGACCGTATGTATATTGTTCTGTGAGTCGGAATCATCTCAATGGAATTGAATTTGATTGGGGTTTGGTGTGACCTGCTTTGGGGACCCTGCTGGTGCTATTGGGTAAGCAATGGTCTACTAAACACAAGGGCATTGGTTCAGACTTGCAAGCCCTTTGGAGGAGACACGTTAGATTACCTGATCCCTTAAAGATGTATAGCCTGAGATGACCTAAATAGGGTCACTATGAGTTGGAAATTATTAGATGGCAAAGTGTTTGGTTTGTGGAGTTTTGTGCTAGTCTCTGAAGATATAGTAGGCAATAAAAGTTCCAAAGCTCTGTCCTCAAGGAGCATAGATCCTAGTTGGGAAAAATAGCAAAATGATCAAATCCTAAAAATTAAAAAAATCTAGTCTCAGTGCTAGGTGGCTTAAAGAAAGAAGAGGAAATGGTAATGTAGGAAGAGGCGAAGAAGAAGAGGGAAAGTAGGAAGAAGAGAACAGAGCTAAGTGAAAGTTAGTTAGTGACAGGAGAAGATGGGATTTAGGGAAAGTCATTAGGGACATGACAAGAAAACCCATAATCAGAACAATGCATGTGCCAACCTTTTGGCAAGTTGGAGAAAGAATAACTCAGGCCCACGGAACAGTGATGGCATTGATGTAAGGCAGGAACATCTTTTATATGTAAAAGAATAGCAAAGGGCTTGATGTGTTAAAGTAGGATGAGTCAGGGAGGAGAAGGGAAGACATGAAATCCAAAGAGTTTGCTGCTAGAGGCCTGATGCAGATGCCATGGGGCCAAGGGAAGACTGCTTTTTACTCAGAAATGGGAAGCCATGTGTGTGTTTGGAACAGAGGATTGACATGTTTAAAGGGATCATGCTGGCTGTTGTAGGAAAATAGGTGACAGTGCTAAGAGAGAACAACAGTCAAAAGGCAGATTTATATAATTTCTCTGTGGGATGCGATACAATTGATAGATAAGAAAGGAAATTAGTTACAATTAATTTACTAAAGTGACTCCAGGCAGTTAACAGAAAAATTCATGTTAACTCTTAAATTGTTATTTTATCGCAAAAACACTACATTAAAACAAATAGCAAGCACAAATTTCAAGGCAAAAATCTTCTCTAATACAATTACTTAATTGATAGTTTATGTGTCAGTTTTCCTCAAAAGCTGATTCCATGCAAATAAGAGTATTTGTGTCTAGCATCATAAGCCATATTTGCAGTATTTTACAGGTAAGAATGTTGACATGAACAAGGATCTGGGATGGCCGTGACAATTTCCATAAGAGAGCAGTCGGGGAACAGTGAGGTCTGCTACTTCCAAGCTGCTCCAAAAAATCCAGGGAAAATCAAGCTAGTCCTCTGCTCCAAACAAGGTGGAAAAGGAGGTTTTGTAATGATCACAGACAAAAGATATCTATGCTTACATGAGCTCTATCTAGAGTATTGCGAAGCAAGGCTGTGACTTTGAGGAACGAGGTGTGCCTAACTCAAACCATGGTATCTTCAATGGCCTCATATGCATGGGTAAGTTCAATCTTGAATAAGGAAGACCAAAGAAGAATCACTGCATTTGAACTGAGGTGCTGGAGAAGAATATTGAAAGTATCATCAAGTGCTAAAAGGACAAATTAATCTGTCTGCATAAAAGTAGGGCCCGAATTTTCCTTAGAGGCAAGGATGGCAAGACTTGGGCTTGCATGTTTGGGCAGGTTGGTAGGAGAGAACAGTTCCAGGAGAAGAACATAAAGCGTGGTGAAGTGGAGAGGTAGAAAGAGAGAGGAAGATCCTTGCATTAGTCTGGGTACATCAGAGAAACACATCCACAGAAACCCATGTATAAGAGAGAGTTTTATATAAAGGTTAAGTGTGCATCAAGAAAACATCCCAACCCAGTGCTGCCCAAACTCATAAGTCCAACATTAACACGTTAACCCATGTGTCTGACACCAATCCACAAAGTCCTCCTCCATCTCACAAAACAGACACAATGATGCCGACTTCCGAAAGAAAGCCAAATCAGTGATTGTGTAAGCATCTCAGTGCTGGCAGGGGTCTCCACACGGCTGCTCCAGCACTCAGGGCTGCATCAGGGTATGTCCATGTGGCTTCTCCTTGGGGATATCTTGCAGGAAGTCAGCCTTGCAAGCTGAAGCAGGGAACTGCTAAGGCAGCTGCACCCTACTCCAACCATCACAAAACAAGAGACCCAAGAAATAGAAAGGTGAGGCTCACTGGGCCATTTATCCTTCTGCCCTTCAATTAACCCCACATGTGTTTATCGACCAGGTTGGCACAATAAACTTGAACTATATTAGTCCTCAAGCAGATGAATTGACACAGTGGCTACACTAATGGGTATAGGCACAGGGACAACTGTGAGGGCAAGGAAGGACCATGCAGTGTTTTGGTCTGTTTTGAATAGGGTTCCTAGGACTTGAACCAACTTGATGGTGCTTATTAATAACAACAACATTTCTCCAGCGATTATCAGTCTATCATCCCCGTAGGCTTCATGATCCATTGTTTTTATTTACATTAAATTAATCCATTATACTTGGCTATTTAGCATGATGACTTTTCTTGCATCCTCCCTGTGTTAAAACTTCGTTACTGATTTGACCTTAAAAGGAAATTTTTACTGAAAGAGAGGGGATTGTTGCATTTTGTATTTCCAACAAACTGAATCTTAAATTATAACATATTTCTGGTATTTTATCAATATTACACTAACTCTGTCACCCTTCTATCAAAATTATATAGTGTATACTTTAATCTTTGATAGTGCAATTTCTTCTTTTATGTTTCTTAATTTATAATCTTTAATATTTTTGCTTGTTAAATACTCTTCCTCTACCCATAAATAACAAATACCATTTATATATCTTCAGATATCTATAGATATAGATATATATAGATATAGTTATATATGATTTATGCTTAAGACATTACCTAGTCTTTAAAAATTCTCTGGTAAAGCAAATGGTTAACGAGTTCAGTTGACCAAAGATTTGTGGTTCAACTTCATTTAAAGGGCTTTCTGAAGAAAGGCATAGAGATTTATCTCTGAAAAATCAACCACTGAAAACCCTGTGGAATGTTCTACTCTGACATATATGGAGTTGCCATGACTCAGAATCAATTTTATGGCAACTCATTGGTTGGTCATTTAAAAAAAAATACAACTCTGCTTTCCTAAAATATACTATTTCTTTATTAGCACCATAGTCAACTTAAAAGATTTCTAAAGTTCTAATGAGTAAAATTCATATTTGGAAAATATATGTATATAGACACAAATTACCGTATACACTCATGTATAAGCCAAGTTTTCCAGCACATTTTAAAAATCATTTTATTGGGGGCTCATACAATTCTTATCACAATCCATACATACATCCATGTGTCAAGCACATATTTACATTTGTTGTCATCCTCATTCTCAAAACACTTGCCTTCTACTTGAGCCAAATATCTGCTGATCATTTTCCCCCTTCCTCCCCACTCCCTTCTACCTCATGAACCCTTTAATTCATAAATTATTATTATTTTATCATATGTTACACTGTCCAATGACACCCTCAGCACTCTTCTCTGGTGTCCCTCCCCCAGGGATGAGGCATTGCATAGATTCTTGTAATCAGTTCCCCCTTTCTACCCCACATTCCCTCTACCTTCCAGGCATTGCCACTCTCACCACTGGTCCTGAAGGAGTTATCTGTCCTGGACTCCCTGCGTTCCCAGTTTCTATCTGTATCAATGTACATCCTCTGGTCTAGCCAGATTTGTAAGGTAGAATTGGGATCATGATAGTGAGCAGGAGGAAGCATTTAAGAAAAAGAGGAAAGTTATATGTTTCATCGTTGCTACCCTGCACCCTGACTGGCTCATCTCCCCACAATCCTTCAGTAAGAGGGCATCAAGTTGCCTACTGATGGATTTTGAGTCTCCACTCTGCACTCACCTACATTTACAATGATATGATTTTTTGTTCTTTGATGCTTGATACCTGATCCTTTCAACAGCTTGTGGTCACATAGGTTGATTTGCTTCTTCCATGTGGACTTGCTTCTGAACTAGATGGCCACTTGTTGATCTTCAAGCCTTTAAACCCCAGATACTATATCTTTTGATAGCCAGGCACCATCACTTTCTTCACCACATTTGCTTATGCACACATTTGTCTTCAGTGATTGTATCAGGAAGGTGAGCACCCACTGATATGATGTTTAGTTCTTTGATGTGTGATAACTGGTCCCTCTTCACCTTGTGGTCAGACAGGCTGGTGAGCTTCTTCCATGTGGGCTTTGATGCTTCTCAGCTAGATGGCCACTTGTTTATCTTCAAGCCTTTAAGACCCCAGACGCTATATCTTTTGATAGCTGGCACCATCAGCTTTCTTCACCACATTTTCTTATGCACACATTTTTCTTCAGCAATCGTGTCGGGGAGGTGTGCATCCTGGCATGTAAATTTAATAGAACAACGTGTTCTTGCATTGAGTAAGATTTGAGCACATTTTTAATGCAGTTTTGTGGTAAAATTAGGTGCCTTAGTTGATAATCAGGTTGGCTTATATTTGAGTATATACAGTAGTTTGAAGAGAAATAACAGTATTTACTTTCACTATTACAGGCAAATCTGTTACAAGGTTGTTTTTCTTGGTTTGGCCAAAGTACTGCCAGAGTCACAAAATCATAAAGTCCTCATCCCTTACAACTCTCCTCAAAGCACTTCTTAGAGAAAAGTATTTTTGCAAATAAATTTATTACTTAAACTGTATTCCAACAACAGTTATAGTAAAACTTGCTACTAAAATTCCATTTGAATTACTAAGTACTAATACTTATTCCAGGACAGTTTGTGCATGGCAATCTGGTTTACTAGCACACCCAACATTAAGAGAGCTCCCCAGAGCTCCACAAATGACTGAAGTCCCTGGGAGGACACAGCAAAATCAGCAGATCCATACTCTTGAGGCAGACGCACGAAGGACTCCCTTAGTCTCAGCTCTGCTCCTCTTAGTCAGTGACACCATCCATAAGGCATCTGGTCTTGGTGACCTCTGCCAATTCAGACACAGAACCAGTTTAAGAAAGTTTGCCCCACCAAACCATGTACCCTTGTTATGTTTGAATTACTACCCCTTGGTCTAGGGGCAAGTTTACCATGAGCACAAGTAAGTTTTCTAAAATTTTCATTCTATGCTCTTACCCACAGTTGGTATGATTTGCAGTGTTCAGTGCTTTTGCTTAGACAATGAAGAAGCACAAGCAAACATCATTAACTTATTATCTCCTTTCAGTCAAGATTCTCATCACAGCAACAATGATATCTTTCATTCCATGACCTCTGCTGAACTAAACTTGCATCTCTTGAAGTACTATATGGATGTGCTACTCTAATTATTTAAAAAAATATTTCCAACTAAATTTTACTTGCATGTGATAGTAATGACCTTGCTCAATGTCTTCTATGATCTGTTGGATTTCCTTTCATTTGAATCTGCACCAATACAGATCTCTTCCTATCACTGAGCAGGTAGTTAGTTGTCTGTCGAATTGCTTAGTCTAGATGAGGAAGGACTCACAGCATTTTATCTGCTTGTTGAAACATCTCCGTTGGCAGTCTTTAAATTTCTAGAGCCTTGTGTTCTTGCTAATGTCTTCAGTGCAGTTTGGATGTCATTCTTTAGTACCATCGGTTCTTCATTATACGCTACTTCCGGAAATAGCTGAATGTCGACCAATTTTTTGCAAAGTGACTTTGTATTTCCTTTAATATTCTTTTGATGTTCCCTGTGTCATTCAATCACTTTCCTATAGAATTTTTCCATATTGCAGCTCATAGTGTGAAAGTCTTCATTAGATCTTTCAGCTTGAGAAATGAAAAGCATATCCTGGTCTTTTGATGTTAAGACTTCCTGCCCTTGCTCATTTAATTGTAATTCTTTTGTTTTCTTGAGCTGCCCTTGGAAGTCATCTGTTGAGAGTTTTGATGTTATCCTTTGTATTTGCTTCAGCGACTCCACATTTATGAATATCAGGTGTTTTGTGACATAAATGTTAGTCTTTAAAAGTTTTGTTTCCCTTCTTTTTTTTAAATTGTTTTACCGGGGGCTCATACAATTCTTATCACAATCCATACATCCATCCATGTGTCAAGCACATATGTACATTTGTTGCAAGCATCATTCTCAAAACATTTGCCTTCTACGTGAGCCCTTAATATCTGCTGCTCATTCCCCCCCTCCCTCCCCACTCTGCTCTACCTCATGAAACCTTCATCATTCATAAATTATTATTATTTTGTTATATATTACACTGCCTGATGTCTCCCCCCGACTTCTTCTCTGCTGTCTCTCCCCCAGGGAGGAGACGCTACATATATTCTTCTAATCAGTTCCCCCTTTCTACCCCACATTCCCTCCACCCTCCCGGCATCGCCACTCTCACCACTGGTCCTGAAGGAGTCATCTGTCCTGGATTCCCTGTGTTTCCAGTTGCTATCTGTGGCTATTTACATCCTCTGGTCTAACCAGATTTGTAAGATAGAATTGGCGTCATGATAGTTGTGGGGGTGAGAAAGTATTTAAGAACGAGAGGAAAGTTATATGTTTCATTGTTCCTACCCTGCCTGGTTCATCTCCTCCCCACAACCCTTCAGTATGGGGTGCTCGGTTGGCTACCATTGGGCTTTGAGTGTCCACTCTGCACTCACCCACATTTTCAATGATATGATTTTTTGTTCCTTGATGCTTGATACCTGATCCTTTCGACAGCTCGTGCTCACACAGGCTAGTGTGCTTCTTCCATGTGGGCTTTGTTGGTTCTGAGGTAGATGGCCACTTGTTTATCCTCGAGCCTTTAAGACCCCATACACTATATTTTTTATAGCTTTGCACCATCAGCTTTCTTCACCACATTTGCTTATGCACACGTTTGTCTTCAGTGATCGTATCAGGGAGGTGGGCACCCATGATATGATTTTTAGTTCTTTGATGTCTGATAACTGGTCACGTCTGCACCTCGTTGTCAGCCAAGCTGGTGTGCTTCTTCCAGGTGGGCTTTGATGCTTCTCAACTAGATGGACACTTGTTTATATTCAAGCCTTTAAGACCATAGATGCTATATCTTTGGTAGCCAGGCAACGTCAGCTTTCTTCACATTTGCTTATGTGCACATTTTTCTTCAGTAATCGTGTCGGGAAGGTGTGCATCCTGGAATGCCAATGTAATAGAACAAAGTGTTCTTGCATTGAGTAAGTTCTTGAGTGGAGGCCCAATGTCCATCAGCTGCCTTAGTATTAAACCTATAAATATATGCACATAGATCTGTTTCCCTATACTTATATAAATATAAATATATTTACATACATTCTAGTCGTTGGACCTCTATAAATACCCTTTGTCACCTAGTTATTTCCTTCATTTCCTTTTACTTTACTCTTGTCCCACTATCATGCTCAGCCTTCATTTGGGTTTCAGTAATTTCTCTAGGTCACCTTGCCCTTGCTCAATCTATACCAGGATACTCACACCCTCCTTGCTACTGATTTTGGATCACTTATTGCTCCCCTGTTCCTGGGTTGATCAGCACCACCTCCTTGCCCCTTCTGCCCCTCTCCCGTGACCCCCCTGGAACCATTGGTCTGGTTGTTTTCTCCTCCAGACTATTCATCCAGTCTATCTTATCTAGATAGATCTGTAGAAATAATAATATGCACCAAAAATCAAGTCATTGCAAGATAGGCAGTGAGTGAGAACACAGCTATGACAATAAAAAGGGAAAATAATTACCCATAGAAGAATAAATTAATTAAAAAAAATTAAAAAGAAAGAAAAACCTGTAAATAGATCAAGGTCTGATTTTTTATCTCTAGGTGTGTCCTTCAGTCAGGTCCAATGGAGTACCATGCTTTCGCCCCAGAGTCTGTCCTTTGTACTCCCTCAAGGGTCCCCTGGTTTGCTCTCATGGTTGCTGTGTCGCACACTTTTAGTGGTTTGCTTCAGTGTCACAGGGTCAGTCTGGGCCAGTCCCGGCCCTAAGTCTCCAGCGTTGTCCCCATTAGGGCCCTGGGCCAAAAAGAGACTGTGTGTCTTGTAGGGGGATCAGTCATATTGTCCACTCTGTCCACTGGCTGTTCAGAGCGGGGATATCATCCTCCAGGCCTGATGGGCCAGGATGTGCTCCACTCTCTCTTCCTCTCCCTTCATTTGCTCCCATTTGTGCTGACCAGACATGTCCCTCTTCCCTAGCTGCAGCTTCAGTACCATCCTCTCAAATAAATTCATCTGGGATGAGGGGCAGTTGTCCATGTAGCTGGTATGGGGGCCGAGTCCTCAGGCCCCTCCACTGGCTTCCCACTCCTTGTCAGTGCACTGCATTCATCTGGCACTGGCTTTATTTCTGGTTCCTCTTTCCCTGTGGAGACACAAACAATACCCTCCCCTTAGGTGAGTCAGTGCCCTATTCCCCTACCACACATCTTCCCCCCCCCCATTTCCTCCCTCCACCCCCATTTTAGTTGGCTACCAAATGCATCCCTGGATTTGCTCTGGCCCCTGCCATACTACCAGGACCTCACTCCTAGAGTGTTTGAATACAGTAGTTTTTTTCCTTGTGCCCCTTTTGCACTTACCTTTCTGTTGTCATGTATATATATATATATAATATAATATATATATATTATATAATATATATATTACCTCAGCTAACCCATGTTATACTTGTCCATTTGTGCTTGGCTCACTTCAATTAGCATAATTTCCTCCAGTTCTTCCCATGCGTCAATATGCTTCATGCGTTCATCACTGCTTTTTAGTGATGTATAGTACTCCATTATGTGTATTCACCACAGTTTTTTAATCCATTCTTCTCTAGATGGAAATTTGGGTTGTTTCCAACTCCTTGCAATTATTAACTGTGCCGCAATGAACATTGGAGCACAGATGTCTGGCCTTGGTTTGTTTCTTGCCTCTTCTGGATATATGTCTAGTAGAGGGATTGCTGGGTCGTATGGTAACTCAATTTCTATCTGTTTGAGAAATCGCCAAATCTATTTCCATAGTGGCTGTACCTACCTACAGGTCCACCAGCAGTGGATGAGCATTCCTGTCTCACCACAGCCCGTCCAACACTTGCTGCTTTCTGATTTTTTTAATTGGGCTATCTTTGATGGTGTTAGGTGATATCTCATAGTTGTTTTGAATTACATTCCTCTTATGGCTAATGAACGGGAACATTTTCTCATATATTTATTGGCCATTCGGATTTCAGACTCTGTGAAACTTCTGTTCAGGTCCTTTGCCCACCTCCTCTGTGGGCAATTAGTTTTTCTCTTATTGAAAGGTTGCAAAGTATTGTAGGTTTTAGTAATAAGGTCTTTGTCTGATGTGTCATGGATAAAGATGCTTTCCCAGTTGGTGAACTCTCTTATTACTCTCTTGGTGAATTTTCCCGATATACACAGGTTTCTTATCTTCAGTGTATCCCACTTGTCTATTTGCGGCTCCTCTGTATTTGTATCCTTCCAGATTTCTTGTAGCCCATGTAATCCCTGTGCCAAGGTTCTCAGATTTGTCCCAATTCCCTCATTGATGTCCCTAATTGTTGGGGATTTTATCTCAAGGTCTGTGATCCACCTTGAGTTTATTCTTGTGCATGGAGTGAGGTAAGAGTCTTGTTTCATTTTTCTGCATGTAGATATTTTTCCAGCACCATTTATTGAAGATGGCACCTGCTTCCCATTTAATATTTTGAGCCCTTATCAAAGTTCAGTTGCCTGTATGCTGATGTTTTTATGTCTGGGTCTTCAACTCTTTTCCATTGGTCTAAAGATCTGTCATTATGCCAGTACCACGCTGTTTTGACTACTGTAGCTATCTTGTACATCCTAAAATCAGGTAGAACAATCCCTCACACTTTTTCCTTCTTCTTTAGGAGTTCTTTGCTAATTCTGGGCTTCTTCTCTCTCCATATCAAGTTGGTAATCTGTTTTTCCAATTCTTTGAAGAAGGATGGTTGTATTTGTATCGAGATAGCATTGAACTTATATAGTGCCTTGGGCAAAACTGACATATTTACTATATTCAGTCTGCCAATCCATGAGCAGGGGATATTCTTCTGTTTGTTGAGGTCACTCTTGATTTCTTGAAGTAGTGTTTTATAATTTTCCTCATACAAATCTTTCATTTTTTTTAGTCAGGTATATCCCTAGGTTTTTCAATTTGTACTTAGCTATTGTAAAGGGTAAGACCTTTTTAATCATGTCTTCTGTGGTCTTGTCTGATGTGTAGAGCAGTCCAATAGACTTCTGTTCGTTGATTTTGTATCCTGTCACTCTGCCATATTCCTCTATTGCTTCCGACACTCAGCTTGTGGAGTTTAAGGGATCATCAATATATAGAATCATATCATCTGCAATAATGATAATTTTGCCTCTTCCTTCCCAAGCTGAATACTTTTAATATCTTTCCTTTGTCTTATGTTGTTAGCTAGGACCTCCAGTATGATGTTAAATGGGAGTGGAGACAAGGGGCACCCTTGTCTGGTCCCCTTTTTCAGTGGAATTGTTTTTGTCTTTTCATCATTAACTACTACATAAGCAGTTGGTTTTTCATATATGGCTTGTATAATATTGAGGAATTTTCCTATCTTTTTAAGTGTCTTAAACAGGAATGTGTGTTGGATGTTGTTGAATGCTTTTTCTGCATCTGTTGATATTATCATGTGGTTCTTATCATTTTTCCTGCCAATGCAATGAATAATGCTGATGGGTTTTCATATGCTGAACCATCCCTGCACCGCTGGTATGAATCCCACTTGGTCATGGTGAATTATTTTTTAATATGATTTTGTATTCTATTGACCAATATTTTGTTAGGGATTTTTGCATCGATGGTCATTAGGGATATTGGTCTATAATTCTCGATTCTTGTGACATCTTTTCCCGCTTTAGGTATCAAAGTTATACTAGTTTCATAGAAAGAGTTTGGGAGTTTTCCGTCTTTTTCTATGTTCTGGAAGAGTTTGTTTATTAGGATTGGTGTCAATTCTTCCCTGAATGCTTGGTAGAATTCTCCTGTGAAGCCATCTGGCCCCGGGGATGTTTTTTGTTGGTAATCCCTGGATTATTTTGTCTATTTCTTACTTTGCTATGGGCCTGTTGAGGCTGTTGACATCCATCTGGGATAGTCTAGGGAGGGATTGTATTTCCAAATATTTGTCCATGTCTTACAAAGTGTTGAATTCGTTAGAATATAGACCTTCATAGTACTGTGCAATCATCCTTTTGATTTCATTAGGGTCTGCTGTAATGTCCCTTGTTTCATCCCTCATCCTTGCAAATGTCGTTTGTTCCTTCCTTTCTTTGGTTAGGTTTTCCAGATGTCTATCAATTCTGTTAATTCTTTCAAAGAACCACCTTTTAGTGGCATTAATTTTTCCATAGTTCTCTTGTTTTCTTTCTCCTGTGTCTCGCCTCTGATTTTTATTATGGTCTGTATCTTGAGGTCAATTTGGTCAGATATTAAGATCGCTACCCCTGCTTTTTATGAATTATCATTTGCTTGGTATATTTTCTCCAGCCTTTAGTTCTCAACCTATTTTTGTCTGTAAGCTTGAGATGAGTCTCCTGGAGGCAACAGATAGATGGGTTATGTTTCCTGAGCCAGTCTGTTAACCTCTTCCTTTTAATGCCTGAGTTCAGGCCATTGATAGTGTTATTATATCTATCTGTGGACTCTGTGATGTCATATTGCACCTTTTGCGATGGATATTTTTCTTTTTACCTGTCTTATCTGCTTGTTTTATGTGAGTGGTTTATGTTTGCATTCTTTCCACTATTGAACTGATGCTATCCTGGGGGCTGTTTCCTCTTTGTCACTCTATGGGTGGAGTTGTTCTATGTGATGATCTCTTATTTGCCCTCAATGAGTTTTGATCTTCTGCCCATACTGGATTGGCAAGGATGTTTTGTAGGGCTGGAAATTTTTTGTATGTATTCTTTGAGGTTGTCCCTATCTGGGAAGACTCTTACTTCTACATATATCTTAATAGATAATTTGGCTGGGTAAAGTATTCTTAGATTTGTGTTGTTTTCCTTTCATTTTTGGAATACGTTACTCCATTGCCTCCTCTTCTTCATCGTTTCCGCTGATAGATCTGAACATACTCTTATTGGGGTACCTTTATACGTGACTGTTTCCTTTTCCCTATCTGCTTTTATGAGCTTCATATGAGCTTCTCCTTTTCCTTATAGTTGGATAGTTTGACAATTATGTGTCTTGGTGACTTCTTCTTGGGATTTAATCTAGCTGGTGTTCTTTCAGCCTCTTGTATGGTTGTTTGATTTTCATTTATTAAGCTGGGCAAGTTTTCCTCTAAGAATTGCATTGCTGTTTTCGCTGTTGACTTCTTTGTTGTGTCTTGTTCCGGTAGTCCAATTATTCTAATATTGTTTCTTTTCATAGCATCTGATATGGCTCTCAAGTTTTCTTCAGTTTCTTTGATTGTCTTCTTTGACTGTTTTTCCCATTTGTTGAGGTGTGCTTGGTTGTCCTCTATCTAGGTCACTGGTGCGATTCTCTGCCTCCTCAAGTCTATGCGCAAGATCTGTAACTTTGGCACTGGATTCTGTTATTTCATCCCTTAACTCTTGTATATCCCTTTGGTGTGTTGCCTTTATCTCCTCTATCATTTCTTCTTTTTTTCTGAATTGCTTCCCTCATATCCTTGATGACTTTAAGCAGAATTATGAAAATTTCTTTTTGTGGCAGGTCAATATCTGCTTCTTCGATGCACATCGTTAGGTTCGTGACTCCTTCCATCATTGTTTTATGTTTTTCTTGCTTTTTCATTGAAGTTATTGGAACTGGTTGTTGTTTGCGTGTTGTTTTAGAGGAGCCTGGAGCCATCTTCCTGAGTCGAAGATTTTCTGGGCTCTCACTGGGGGATTCGTATGAGTACTTCTGTGAACTACCTGCCGGTAGCTGTTCTGAAGCATCAGGCTATCGCTATATCTTCCTGTGGTTTCACTCTTATCCTAGCCGTCCAGAATTCTGTTTCTTGGAATGTGTGTTGGATTTCCTCTCCTGTGACACTGGTCGATTGTTGTGGCCCCACGATGGCGCCGCTTCCCTGGTCTATCTCTAAGTAGGCTTCACAGTTTTTGGAGCACCTCGGCTGTCCTGTGGTGTTTTTCTATGCAGCTGTAGTACTGAGGAGGGGATGCAGTTATACCCTCCTTGGTGTAGAACTCTGTAGCTGGCAGGGGAATTACCATAGGCAGAGAGATTGCCTTAGAGTTGGGTGGATGTTCCCGCAGTAGCATGGAGCCCCACAAGTAGTGGTCAGGCATTTCCCCCAGTCCCTTTTAAGGCCTCAGGATTTAGGCTGGGGATGCCCTACTTTTTAGGGGAGAACCCCCCTGCTGATTGGTGTGTGGGAGAGGACTCCCGTGAATTCCCCAGCTGCTTGCCAAGCCAATAAATGCGGGTGAGATCTCCCCAGCTGGGCCTTCAGAGGTACCTTATGCAGAGGGGAGTGTCCTGGAGGCTGCTAGTGTCTTGTGGTAGGAAAGAGAGTGAAAGGAGAGGAAAAAGAGAAAGGAAAACAGACTGGGGCAATAATGCCAAGCAAACTGACACCCACTCACCCACACGCAACTAAAATGCACAACGTAAACAAAGGTGAAAACAGTTTAAAAAAAGAAAGAAAGAAAACAACTAAAAAGATGAACTAAATCTTTTGAGGCTGTGGTAGAAAATAGAGAAGAGCTTGAAGGAGAGGAGAAAGGAAGAAAATGTGTAAGAAGGGTGCAATGAAAGGAAAAAGAGAAGAGAAAAGGAAGGAGGAGAGAGAATTTTAAAAAATAGTTAAAGAAATAGCTGACTCTGTGCTGTGCTGTGTGTAGCACTGACTCGTCCTGTGTGCAGCACTGGCTTAGGGGTCAGGCTGCCCGCTGGGAGGACGGGGTTGCCCTAGGCTGAGTGTAGGGGCCTGGGAACCAGAAGTGGTATGTGCAAGGAATGAGAGGGAGCAGACAGAATCAGACAAGCAGAGAGAGAGGCGAAGAGAGCAAAGACAAAAAGAGGAAAGAAAGGAAAAACAATAAAGGGAGAGAAGGAAATAAACCCAACTGAGTTCACTAAGATTGGCTGTGATGGTAAAGAGGGAGGAGAGAGTGAAGGAGGAAATAAAGAGTAAAGAGACAGCTGATCCCTGATTGCTTGGATGTGGTGCCAGAGGGCTTTAGACCCTGCCCCAAAATGGCAGGTTGGTGTGCCCTTTTAATGCTGGAACCCAGTGGTGCTGGGCAGAATTGCCGTAGTTGACGAGGTTGCCTTAGAGGTCTGATGGAGGTTTCCGCAGCAGCGCAGCGCGGTGTAGGTATTTGTCCAGGTGCCTTGTGTGGTGTACAGCACTCCCACGGAAGGTAGGCTGGAGTTCCTCCTGCTATTTGGGTTGATTTGCCCTAAGCAGAGGGTAGTGACCTGGAAGCCAGTAGTGGCATATGATAGGAGAAAGTGGGAGAGAAGAGGAGAAAGGGGGGAAAAAGAGGGATAAAAAAGAAAGAGAAAAAATAAAACCCCAACACAAACGTGATTTCTTTGATACTGAGTACAGTGGAAAAGTTAGGAGGTCTAGTGAATATAGAGAGAAGAAATAGAGTAGTAGGTAAGGAGATAGCTGAATCTCAATCGCCTGTCTGTGAGGCTGGAGGAGTTCCAACTCTTCCTCAAGGTAGTGGGATGATGTACCTGTTTGATGTAGGGTTCCACAGATGCTGTGTGGGATTACTTCAAAGGTAAAATCGCATCCGTGGCCAGGCGTCACTTGGGTGCTAGAGTTTGCTGGTGTACCTGCCTTGTGCTGTAAATAGCACTGCAGCAGGGGTGGGGCCCCTGGACAGGCAGGGTCTCCACAGCTATGTGTAGAATCACTGAGAGGAAAGCTGAGCTGATTGTCTATCTAGTCTGCTGGTGCTTACTAGATCAGAGGATTTTATGTTTTATTTTTTTATCTCCCTGGTCAGCTAGAGTATAATCAAATCAAATTGTTTCTCACAGTCACTGGGCTACAGTTCCTTGCAGTTTAAAGCTGACACTTGCTTCAGCAGGTCTTTGTTATGCTAAAAGCTGCCCAGCCCTGTAGCTGAGTTCTGGAATTTCTTAGCTAGATTGCTTTTTATGCTGATTTATGTTAAGGTCCTTTGCCTATGTGCTCCTTGCAGCTGAGCAACCAGACTTGGGTTTGAGTTTTAAACCAATAATATATATTTCACCCCTTTTTTTTTTGCTTGTGAAGTGCACTGATTTGGGGGCTGTCAGGATGACCCCCAGAGGGGGAGATACAGCTTATTATGGGGGTTGTTTCCTTCTCAACCAATTGGAACAAAATTTGCTCCCTGGACTCCCGACTTTCCGCCTATTTTCTTCCACACTGCGATATTCCTAAGGTAATAATATATTTTTTGTTTTACTCTAAATTATGGCTACTGCCACCACTCCCCTGGCCATGAGCTCAAGGCAGCCAACCATGTCTGGGATTCTGTCCCCTCTCTGCCATCCGCCTGCAGAAATCACTGCTCCCGGCAAGGGCACAGCTGGCGCTTGAGGGCTCGCGAAAGCTAGAGCGCTTTAAAGTGTTCTTGGTTTGCTTTGTGAGTGGAAATCCCACAAGAATAGGGGTTCAGGAGAAACACTTGTACCCTAGTTCTAATTTCAGGACTCCACTCCCCGTTTTCCTCACCTTACCTCCCAATTTTCTTGTCTGGCAGCAGGAGCTCCGGAGGGATGAGTCCTATCTGGTCGCCATTTTCTCCCCTCTCCTCTGTTTTTCCTTTCTTTGACTTAAATTATCATTTACTTTCTTTATGCATGATGTTCTTGATGTCATCCCACAATTTATCTGGTCTAATGTTGCGAGTGTTCAGTGCATCTAATCTATTATTGAGGTGATCTCTAGATTCAGATGAAACCAGAGGACAGAACAAGGAGTTAGTCTGAATCCATGGTGCAGAATGGAGGGGACGTCCTGGCCTTCTTGTAATCGTGAGTTTGTCTGAATTTTGTGTGGCCATTACAAAAAATTATTGAATCCAGCAGAGAGGCAGTGTGTCATAAAAGCATGTTGGTGTCAGGATAGGGTAAAGACAGAGAGTTGGGACATGTCTGATCTTTCTTTTATGACCATTGGCTTTGGGCTAGTGTAACATTGAATTAACCTTCTCCTTTGTGTAGTCATTCCTTGAACTATCTTTTTCATTTTTTGATAACTTCCAGGTTTTCTAGATTCATTTTTTTGCTTCAACCTTCATATTATTAACAGAAGTTTACATGTGTTATTTTCATTTTGATTCATATCATAACCTAAAATATTTATTCCATCCACATCATTAAAGCTGCCTCTTCTTTGAGGAGGCAGCTCTTCCCCGGTTCTATTTTGTGTGTCCCCAACCTAAGTGGTTTCTCTCCTGGCACTATACCAAATAATGCTCTGCTATTACTCATATTTTTAATAAGATTTTTAAAGCTCCTAAGTCCTTTTTTTCTGGTCTTCCCTAGTCTAGAAGTTCTTCTGAAATGTGTTCAATATGGATGACTTTGCTGGTAACTGATATATTCTCCAAAAGACATGTCTTCAAATCACAGTAATAATTATATTAGCACAGTATAAACTGAGGAATAGGTGGTAGATTCAGGTAGAATTCAATTTATGATTTCCAGAAAATTAACTCAGCTATATAAAACCATTCATAAAATTTTCTCATTTCAGAAGAATATCTTTCAGGGGTTTTTTTTTAATGATAGACTGTTTTAGGCTACTACTGATCTGTTAGTTTCCTGTATTGTGATGACTTACATGCTATAATGATACTGGAAATTCTTCCTCCTGGTATTTTATAAATACTGATAATTCATCAGTAATGAGTAAGTTGCAGTGAAGCTTACAGAATAAGACAGACTAAAAAGAAAGGCCAGGAGATCACTTTGAAAAATTATTTAAGAAAAGCACTATGAATCACAGCATCACATTGTCAACTCACCTGCTTTGGACCCATCATCTAGGGGCTTGAATGGACATCATGTTAGCTGTGAAGTAGAGAGCTAGTAGGTATGGAGACACCCTCGGTGAAAGGATCAGAATAACAGCAACAATGATGGACTTAAATGTGCTGACCATAAAGAGAATAATGGAGAGCCAAGAAAGATTTTCTTCTGATATATGCTAAGTTGCATGAGAATGTGTTAGCAACAAAGGAATTTATCTATCTACTCATCCTCTATCATTTTAGAGAATCAAAAAATTATATAAATTTAAGAATAAAAGTTTGAGTAGTTAGATGGATAGATGAATGCACACATTTTCATAGGTATTCCAGAAAAAAATAGCCTTCCCTTCATATATTTTATTCTTCTAGACTATAATTAATATTCTCCAGATAAATCCATAATCAAGATTGGAAAAAGATATACTCAATAAATTATTTTTAATTCTGTTATCCCAATACTGAAAGTTCTTTTTACTTACATCCAATTTCTTCTAAAATAAAAATCAATGCACAAATATACAATGTTAGTAAGCCTCCCTCAGATGTCTTTTACAAAGACTGCTTTTCCTTCAAGTACATGATTAAGTGAGTGGCCGGTCCCTAGTATATTTAATACATTAAGAACCTTGAATTTTATCCTTTAATGATCAATGCTTAAACGTAAAAGTCCATTTTTAGTCCTCTCAATAGGTTCTCAGGTATACCTTTAAAATGATTTATTTTAGAAAAATGAATTTTCCAAAGAATTATCATGAACATAACATCTAGCTGAGAGAAGCTCTTATGCAGTAAGACCTAGGTAAAGTAATTCCCTAGTCATAACGATTTTTGATTTCTCATCATGTCTGACTTACATACTTAACAAGAAACAAAGAATCAATTTATAGTCAAACCATGTATCTCTATAAATGTTCTAAAGTATTAAGGCTGAAATCTAAATGCATCTAGGCCATTGACATCACAGGAGAACCAAACTTATAACTCATAATTTTTTTAACACAAAACCATTCTTAGAAGAATTCTACATAGGCAATCTAAATGTTCATCCTGTCATAACTGACCAGGGAGAAAATGTTATAGTGGTAGTGACCTTTGGTAGTACCTTGTAAATGTCATAATTGTAAATTATATTTTATGAATAAAACATTATATTTTATATTGATAGTTCCTATTTATGACAGATTTACTTCGAATATCTATCATATGCCAATTCTGATGATATTTTATTGCATTTTCAAAATATTTAAAGGTTTGAAGGTAAACAAGCAACCATCTAGCTCAAAGCAATAAAGCCCCTATGGAAGAAGCACACCAGTCTGTGTGACCACAAGGTGTCGAAGGGATGAGCTATTAGGTATCAAAGAACAATTATATCATTATATATGAGGGGGAGTGCAGATTTGGGACCCAAAGCCCATCTGTAGGCAACTGGACATTCCCTTTCAGAAGGGTCGCGGTGAGGAGATGAGCCAGTCAGGGTGCAGTGTAGCAACAATGAAACATACAACTTTCCTCTAGTTCCTAATTGCTCCCCACCCCTTTCCCCCAACTATCATGATCCCAATTCTACCTTACAAATCTAGCTGAACCAGAGGATGTACACTGGTACAGATAGGAACCAGAAACACAGGGAATCCAAGACAGATGATCCCCTCAGAACCAGTGATGACAGTGGCTATACCGGAGTTTGGAGGAAGGTGGGGTAGAAAGGGAGAACCGATTACAAGGATCTACATATAACCTCCTCCCTGGAAGACTAACAGCAATAAAGTGGGTGAAGGGAGACATTGGAAAGTGTAAGATTTAGAAAATAATAATAATTTGTAAATTATCAAGGGTTAATGAAGGAAGGGGAGTGGGTAGGAAGGGGGAAAATGAGGAACTGATACCAAGGGTTTAAGTAGAAAGCAAATGTTTTGAGAATGATGAGGGCAACAAATGTACAAATGTGCTTGACACAATTGATGTATGTATGAATTGTGATAAGAATTGTACAAGCCCCCAATGAAAATGACTAAAAAAGAGAGAGTTACAGTCTTGGAAATCCACAGGGGCAGTTCTACTCTGCCCTATGGGAAAATAAAAATTCACTATTATTAGCTTTTATTATCAGTATATTCATAAATATGGGATTTTTTGGTGGAGGTTATAAATATCACATGTAAAGATACACAAATGAACATCTGCAAATAATACCAATAGAAGTGCAATTACATGTAGTACAAAAAAAGATGCTCTTTAGTGTGAGATTAAAGCAATTTATATACAACATAAATTGGGACTACCTTAATTGGGGAAAATATTTAGGTATCACATTTAAAAGTTAATTTCAAAATAAATTTTAACTAGAAAATTTAGTTTTTATTTCCTGTCCTCAACCTCAGGGAAAATAATGTCTTCAAAAGAGTGTTACTGAGACCCTAGACCAAATCCAACCCATGCTATCGACTCAATTTTGACTTATGGTAACTTTATAGGACAGAATAAAACTTCTCTGAGATTGTAAATCTTTAAAGCATCAGACAGCCTCAGCTTTCTCCCATGTTGTTGATGTGTGTTAGCATCGGACCTTGTGGTTAGCCCAATTTGCAACTAACTACACCACAAAGGCCCAAGTAAGATTGGTCAGCTTTTAATTTTTGTTGGCTAGAGTCAATGTATCCTTATTGTTAATATTCTCTTAATTAGAGAATAGAAGCAAATGTTGAAGATAAGACTTTCAAAGATGTAATGCAAGGAGTTAACAACAAAAACAAAACCAATCCTCCTGGCGACTCATAGCAACCCTATAGGACGGAATAGAACTACCCAGGTGAGTTTCCAAGATTGTAACTTTTTATGGGAGTAGAAAGCCCTGTTGTTATCCCTCAAACTCTGAACCTCATGGCTAAGAGTCCAACGCACAGTCACTGTGCTGTCAGTGACTAGGCAACATGACATTGCTCATTCTAGAGAAAGGTGGCCCAACGGAATGCAGAAACTATCAAATGAAATCATTATTATCTTGCACAAGTAGAATTTTGTTGATTTATTGAAGATAATAATATTTTTCTGAAACCCTGCAGAAGTATATATATAGGGAGCTGCTAGAAATTTGAGCCATATTCAGAAAACATAGAATGAGGATAACATCATTGATATCAAATGCATCTTGGCTGAAAGAGAGATAGTTACCTCTACTTCACTGACTTTGTGTACATATTAGACTGTGGATCATAACGAACTATCATTAACACTGAAAGGCATGGATATTCCAGGATGGTTAATTGAACTCACATGGAACCTGTATATAGGCCAAGAAACATTTTTTTTCTCAACATAACAGGAGGATGATTAAAGATCAGGGAAGTTGTATATTAGAGTTGTATACTTATTCTACCTCTTACTGAGCAAACTACTACATACTTACCCAATCTCTTCCTTAGGAAATAATATGAGTAGTTTAACTAAGTGAAAAACAATGTGGCATCAGAATTAGAGGTAAACTTATTAGCAATCTTTAGATGGCACAACATGACTTGTGAAAAGCAAAGAGGTCTAAAAGCATTTGCTGGTAAACGTCAAAGAGAAACCTTCAGGTAGATGGCAACTCAATGGAAAGAACATGTAACTGGACGGTCAGACAACAGCTTGATAAGTGGAGAAAAGATTCAATTGTAAAGAATTTCATTTTACTTGATCTGCAGTTAATGTTCGTGAAAGAAACAATCAAGACATCAAATGACAATGCACAGAACAAGATCTCCTTAAAGTACTAAATTTCAAAGATGTCACTTTAGGAATTAAGGCTCATGTGACCCACGTCATAGTATTACAATGACCTCTGGACTATGAATAAGGAAGGCCAAAGAAGAACTGATGTATTTGAATTATGGTGTTGGTATGGAATATTGAAGGTTCCACGGGCTGCCAGAATAAACAAATCTGTCATGGAAAGTACAGACAAATGCTCTTTACAAGCAGCGATAACAAGACATCTCCACTCCTACTTTGAACATAATACCAGGAGACAGCAGTCCATAAAAAGGGATACCACACTTGGGAAAATTGGAAGGTCAGCTCAAAAAGAGGAAGGCCATCAGGGAGCATAATTGACAGTGGCCACCACAATGAACAATTGGGATGTTGCTGCTCCCCTAGAAGCAACATATCAACAGCAAGTTATTGTTGATGTAAAAATGTGTTCACTTCTAACCATGCGCTAAAATTAAACATGGATAAACGTTGTACAAGTATACCTCTTCTTTATTTTAATTTGCTAGGGTAAACTGTCCATTTATAATAAATTATGGTTGCTGCAAGTTGAATAACCTAAGTGCAGTGAGGATTTTTTCCCTTTAAAAAATATTTATTCTGCTAGGACTTGTCTGTCAGTATGTTTTTAGTGGTGACTTGGATGTTGTTGTGGTGCTGGGAGCTATGTCATCTGTATTATAAACACCAGCAGGGGCACCATTGTGAACAGTTTTCATCAGCGCTTCCAGAATAAGAATAGAGTGCAAAGAATGATTATGCTATCCACTTGTAAGATCTTAGCCATGAAAAAATGTCTGAAAAGTGGCAGAACATTATCACACATAATGCAGGAAAACAAGTCATTCCAATTTGAAAGCACTCAAAATATGATGAGGAAGAGCTACCTTCTCAAAGTAGAGTAAAGCCATAATTATGATGTAAGTGGAATAAAACTTTCAAGACTTGGAATTTCTGATAGGGCTTATGTATGATAGGGCTTGACTCAAAATATTAAAAAACATCTGTAACCCACCCATTAATAATTGGAACTTGTGATATACAGTGTCTGACTCTAGGAAAATTAGCTATCATAAATATTAATGAACTGAAATAGACTTTTACTAGCAATTTTGAATTAGACAATCATATAGTTTACTATACTGAGAATGACAAATCCAAGAGGAATGTCATTGCATCCAGCATCAAAAAATATTTCAAGATCTACCTTGAAGTACCATGTTGTTGGTGACAGGAAAATATTTGTGTACCTACAAAGAAATCCAATTAATATAATTAGTATTCAAATTTAAGAAGCAACCGCTTAAGCAAGTGATGAAGAAATTGAAGAATTCAATCCGCATCTATTCTGAAATTGATCTACCAGGTATTCAAGATAATCTTTAGTGAGCAGAATGAAAAATTTGGAAACAGGAAAAACATTAGTTGGAAAATATGGTCTTGGTGAAAGAAATGACCTAAAAATCATATGATAGAAATTTGCAAGGTCAAAAACTTTTTCATAACAAATATATTTTGTCAGTACAAAGAGCAGTTGGACATATGATCCTGACAAAATGGAAAACGTAGGACTAAATGTGATTACATCTGAATGAGGAGACAATGACGGAACTCAATATTGTTGAACACAATGGTTCCAGCACCTGACTGCAAACAGATCACCAATTATTCATATGTAAGTTTGAGTTGAAGTTAAAGGAAATTAAAACAAGTCTACAAGACACAGAATACAACTTTGAATATATACCAACTGAATTTAAAGAAAGGAGTTGATCCTTTAAACACTCATGACAGCAAAATTGAGCAGCCATGAGATGACACCCAGAACACCACACACAATAAAGGCAAAAGTTAATTTTTCTATGAAAAAGAAGAGATCAAAGTGGATGTTGAAAAGAGACTGTGAAATTTGCCCTGGAACTTGAGCAGTGCATTGGGAAGATTAATGCAGATGTAATTAGTTTAAAATTAAACACCTTATCATTTGTTCTCCATTTTGTCCTATTTAAAATATTTTCTACATTTTTGTTATATTTTGCTCTCTTATTATGTGAGGTTCTTCCCTGTTTTATTTTATTATTCTCGTTGGGATTTTATTTTTTGTTTCACTATTTCTTTCCTTATCTGAAATCTAGGATAAGTAAATATATAATGAAAATAAGTGGGTTAATATTTCTGTGAGTTATGGTAGAAGTTAATAATAATGAGTACAAGAAAGAAGAAAATATTTTTAAATTGATGATTTTGCAATTCTTTTTAATACATTTAAACCATTGCATTATGTGATATGTGAATAATATTCAAAAAGTATAAAAACTGTAAGTGATAAGAAGAAATGATGGAGTAAAAGAAGTGAGCAGAAAATGTCAGAGGGCAGCTCAAGGGCAGGGAATAAGCAAATTAGAGTGAAATGTGCAAAAAGCAGTAATTAATAATGACTAAAACAAAACAGCTCAGGATATCTAAAGTAGAAAGAACTGAAAAACAAATTTGGGCTTTAAGTTGCAATATTGAAGAACTCCTTAATCAAAATCAGAATGATGCAGAAAGTATCCAAAGGAGAGGGAAATACAGTCATTGTACCAATAATAATTGGTTGGCATACAATCCTTTCAAGAGATGTCATATGATCAGGAGATGATGCTATGAAGGAAGAAGTCCAACCTACATATTGAAAGCATTGTCAAAATCAAGGCTCCAAGAACTGACTGAATATTAAAAGACATGTTTCAACAAGCTAATGAATCCCTGAGAAGCCCTCACGTGTCTCTGCCAAGAAAGTTGAAAGATAACCACCTCACCAATTGGCTGGAATATATCCCTATTTTTATCCATTTCAAAAAGGCAACCAAACTAAATTCAGATATTACAGAGAAATATCAGTTGCAGTAATACATTGTGAGATACCTGTGAGACATTTAAACCACATTCAGAAGAGCACTGGCGATAAATTATATCACTGCTGATATTAAGCCAATCTTGATATTTATGTTTTATTGACCATACAGAGACATTCAATTCTGCTGATTACAACAAACTATGGATACTTGTGAGAATGTAAATGCCCTTTGTTATGTTTATATGGAAGCTGTATGTGGATTCAGTCAGTGGTATCTGCTCAAACAGAACAAGGAAATATTGCTTCCTTTAAAATTAGCCAAGGTTGGTGAAAGGGCTGTTTCCTTCCACCATATTTATACAGCCTGTGTGCTGAGCAAATAATCCTAAAAGCTAGACTCTCTGAAGAAGAATACAACATAAAGATTGGAGGAAGGTTTATTAAAAATATGATATATAATTGACAACCTTGTTTGCTATGAGGAGGTCTTGAACCACTTGCTGGCAAAGATCAGGGATTGCAGTCTTAGTATAAATTGCATCTCAATGTAAAGAAAAACAGACTGGTCACCACCAGACCAATAGAAAACATCATGATACGTGGGGGAGAAAAGTTGGAAGTGGTCCAGGCTATCATCTTACTCAAACCCACAATGTTCATGGAAGCAGCAGTCAAGAAAGCAAATGGCATATGCCCTCAGAAAATCTGACACACAGACCTCTTTCAAGTGTTGCAGAGCAAGGGGTCATTTTGAAGAGCCGGGGTGCCTGACCTGAGCCATGGTTATTTCCAATGGCCTCATCTCAGGGGGATTTTGCTGGTTCCCACCTAAATATCCAATACCAAATTTTTTGTTGTTATTGAGTTTAACAAGCTGGTTGTTAAAATAGGAGTTATAGGCAGGGTTTTCTCTCAGGTTGCTGACTGGACAGCTGCCCAAAATGTAAATAACAATTTCACATAACTTACTATTTCTAAATGTTCATTTGAACAAAAAAATCTTCTAAGCTCCCAAAGTAATGTTCATTCTGTTCATAGTTATAAAAATTAGACATACTATGCTTGTAATATATAGTTATCTATTTCCTAAAGCTTCTTTTACTTTTGATGACATACTACAATTTTCTTCCCTTGTGTTTGTTGCTTCAATAAAGGAACATGTAAGAGTAAAAGTGCCCTAAACCAGAGAGTGACACCCTGTCATTCTTTCAGCTTTGTGTTATGCCCCAAATTCCCATAAGAAATTATGGGTGAATTATCCAAATCCTGAAGGTGTTCATAGCTAAAAATTATGTCAGAACAATTTCTGTAAGTTCAGCAGAAGTAGAAAGGAGTTTTTTCTGGATGAACATAGTATGTTCAGAGAATAAAAGCTGCCTTTTCTCAATATATCAAACTCAATGACAGCAGTTCTCAACCTGTGGATCGTGACCTCTTTGGGGGTCGACTGACTTTCACATGGTTCACCTGATTTATAACAGTACAAAATTACAGTTATGAAGTGGCAACAAAAATAATTTTATGTTTGGAGGGTTTACCACAACATAAGGGACTGTCTGAAAGGGTCGCAGCATTAGGAAGGTTGAGAACCACTCACTGCACAATGACTACTGTCTAAATAACCTACCTCTAAAGGAATGGTACCCTACGTGAAAATATGGATAACACACATAGGGAAGGGATGCTAAACAATGGGTGTACGGAACGTAGGGGGGAAATGGACCAGATTTTATATTTCTGGGTAGACTCAATGAATATATTTCTACCCAACTCTCCATGAACCAATCCATAGACTAAATAGCAGGATGACCATGGATGCTGACCTTACAGGCAGTATGGCTTGTGCAGGGCCAACACCAGAAGGTCAACATAGATGCGCAGCTGAATGAACTGAGATCTGTCTCGAAATTGCACTGAGGGCTGGGTTATTTGAGTGGGAGATGAAGCAGAGGGCGGCTGCCTCTGAACTGTGGAAGTGGCAGTGATTGAACCTTGGGGGGGGGGACCCCATGCTCCAGGGGTGACTAATGGAAATGGACCAAGAATGACCATGTGATTCTTAGATACCACTGTTGAAGTGACATGACAGGTTTTGATTTGTTAGGAATCTGCACTTGGAAAAATCTGATCCGGAACGTTTCTCCCTGGCACCAAGTCCCATACTTGGGTAAACAGAACTCTATAGAACAAAGATTTAACAGTGTAGGGAGACCACTGATGAGCTGTGGATCAAGGTGGGTCTGTAAGCACATAGACTCCTCATACTAGCAGTGACTGGAGTGTTGTGTCACCGGGGAAAACTGACATCATCAATGCAATTGCCTTATACCCCAGGGGGATGGTGGACAATGTTGTATTTTTTTTTGTTGTTTATATGGATTTTTGCTTTCTTGTCTTTGCCTTGGTTTTTCTTCTTCTTCTTTTTTCCTTTTATTCGTTTGCTTGTTTGTTCGTTTGCTGGTTGGTTTGTTGCTAGTGCTGGTGTAATTGGAAGTTTGGTTTTGTCATAATACGACCGCCAAAGTAAACCTCCATGCACAGTCAGATGGATGCGACATTCCTGCTTAACTGTATCCCCAATCCAAGAAGAGTTACTTCTGATCACGTGGCCCTGCTTGATACTCACCTTCATGAAATGATCACTGAAGACAAGGGTGCTGCAGCAAAGTGTGGTGAAGAAAGAAGATGGTGACCGGCTATCAATCAAAATAGTGTCTGGGGTTTTAAAAGTTTATATTCAAATAAGCAGCCATTTAACCGAGGAATCAACTAAGTTTACATGGAAAAAGAACACCAGTTGGTGTGATCCAATGATGACAAGAATAAAATTCATATATGACAAAGGGAAAAGTATCAGAGCTAAAATGATGAGCACACAATTTGTAGAAGGTTTGAGGCCCAAGACTTAATCTGCAGAGTAACTAGTTGTATTAAGCCTCTGGCAGACCCCTGCAAGCCACAGGAAAGGGTCTCAAATGACCTTATTATCTGACAGAAATCATTAAAATCCTGATTATGCTCGATCAAGCTTGATACTTGCTCAGCTGACCTTCTTTCTGACCCAACCTGAATTTGTTCTAGGGACCAATAGCTCTTGCATGTTCCGGAATACAATGTCTTCCCTGGCGTTTTAAATATTGAGGGTAGTCTTTTCTTTCTTACTTATGCTTTGTGTTTTTATCTTTACATTCCTTTTGTTTTGTCCTTACCACTTTAGTTCATTTTTCATCTGTATTGTTTCTGCTGCGTTTAAAGATTGTGAAGCGCAGAATGAGTGGATGCATAGAGATAATAACTGATGGAACAGTTTGTAGGGGTTGGAGAGGTGGGGTGTATGTGTGGAAGGTGAGGACACTTGGGGAGTAAACAATGTAGGTGGCAGGGGGAGGGAGCAGTAGAACTGAATGTGATTATCCAACTCATTTTATAAGTGATTTATTCATGGGACGGGGAGAGAAAATGTTCTAAAATTGATAGTGGTCCTGATTGTAAATTCTTGATAAGATTGAATGATTTAATTTTATGATATGTGGATTATATGCCAATAAAACAGTAAAAATGGTTAAAGAAAAGTCACATAGCCAACAATGCTCAGATAAAAGAGATGAATAATGCAAGTTTTGATGACAATCAAGAAGCACTCTGGAAATACCTTAAGTAGCAATTGTATTGGTTTTTGTCAGGTATTATATAATTCAATTCATGAACCATTTAAAAATATTTAAAAAGTTTAGTTCTTTTAATATTCTTATTTAACTATTAACAGGATGAAATAACTATTTTGGTATATATGTGTTTTATTCTTAAAACAGACATTAGGGTAGTAACCCAGTTGTTGAAACACTAGAACCCACCACTCTCATAAGCATATCTAAAATCAGGAGATGTGTGCATTAGGGTTCCATCCTCTTTCCATAATTGTTCAATCTGCATGCTGAGCAAACCATTAGGGAAGCTGTATTATATGAAGAAAATGTGGTGTCAGGTTTGGAAGAAGGGTTATTAACAACCTATAATGTGCAGTTGACATACCTTGGCTTGCTGAAAGTGAGGACAATTTGAAGCATTTGTTGAAAATCAAGGATTGCAGTCTTCAATATGGATTTCAAATCAATGTAAAGCCCCAAATCCTTACAACTGGACCAATAGGTAATACCATGATAAATGGAGAAAAGATTGAAGTAGTCATGGAATTCACACTACGTGGCTCCACCAACCGTGCTCATGGAAACAGCAGGAAAGAGATCAGTGAATGCATTCTATTGGGTAAGTATTCTGCACAAAAAATTTTTAAAATGTTGCAAAGCAAGGATGTTATTTTGAGAACTAAGATATTACCCAAGTCATAAAATTTTCAATTGCCTCATGCATGGGAAAGTTGGACAACAAATAAGGAAAAGCAAAGAAGAAACAATGGATTTAAATTACGGTGCTGGATAATAATATCGAAGAGACTTTGTTTATGTCATAGTAGAAGTGTACCCCATATATTTTTCACTGATTATATTTAAGATATTTATTTGTCTAATATTGAGATAAATAAATATTCATTTATTTATCTGATAGTGAAAGCCTGCCAAAGAAACCAAAAATTCACTTTAAAGGCCAGGCTTTCACGAATTCATCTCACGTATTTTGGACATGTTGCCAGGAGAGACCAGTCCCTGGAGAAGAACATCTTGCTTGCTAAACTAGAGGGGCGGTGAAAAAGAGGATGGCCCTCAGCAACAAGGATTGATACAGTGGCTACAACAATGGTCTAAAACATAAGAACAATTAATTATGAGTACGGCACAGGACAAACAGAGTTTTCTTCTATTGTACATATGGTTGTTATAAGCTGCCAGCACCTAAAAACAACATGAATGTAAAATTGGAGAATAAATAGGGATGAAGGAAGAAGAATTGATACATTTGAATTATAGTTCTGGAGAATAATATTGAAGGGATCATGGACTGCCAAAAGAGCAAAGTTCTAGAAGATTCCTTGCTGGCAAAGATAGCAAGAATTCATCTTTCATTCCTTGGACATGCGTACATTGACAGGTGCATTCAGAAGAGGATGTGGAACAAGGGATAACATTGCTGATGTCAGATGGTTCTTGGATGAAAATAGAGAACACAAGAAAAATGTCTAATTGTGTTTAAATTAAAATGGCAAGTTATTCGACTGTGTGGACCATAATACACTATGGATAAACCTTGAGAAGAATGGGAATTCCGTATTTCATTGCGCTCATTCAGAACTTGTACATGAAACAACAAGCAGTTGTGTGAACAGACCAATGGAATACTATATAGCATAAAATCATGAAAGGCACCTTTTGAATTTGTATCCTCTCTCCATACTTGTTCAATTTATAGGCTAAGAAAATCATCAGGGAAGCTGACCTATGTGAAGAATGTGGCATCAGCATCAGAGCAAGTCTTTTTTTTTGGAACAAGTCTTATTAACATTGCGATGTGCAGACGACACAACTTGCTTGCTGACACTGAGGAGGACTTGAAGCACTTTCTGATAAAGATGAAAGCTACAGTCTTCACTATGGAGTACAACTCAATGTAACGAAGGCCAAAATCCTCACAACTGGACTTATAGGTAGCATGTTAAATGGAGAAAAAGTTGAAATTGTCAAGGATTTTATCCTGCTTGGATTCATAATCAATGCTCATGGAAACAGCAGTCAAGGGGTCAAAAGACAAATTGCATTAGGAAAATCTATTGCCCAACACCTCTTTAGAGTATTGAAAAGCAAGGATGTTATGTTTATGACTAAGATGTACCTGACCCATGCCATTGTATTTTCCATTGCTTCATAGGCACATGAATGTTGGGTATCGACTAAGGAAGACCAAATAACTGATGCATTTGAATTGTGGTTTGTACACAGAATATTGAAAGTACCATGTACTGCTAAAAGGACAACACAATCTGTCTTAGAAGTAAAGCCAAAGTGCTCAATCGAGGCAAGTATGGCCTTGATTTTTTTTAATGTAGTAATTCTTTGGAATTGCTATTGTATATATTAAAATAATTTCATAAGCCTCATTCTCTGATTTGTACCAATTCAGTTTAAAACTGCTCTAATTAAGTCAGTTCATATTTGAAAACTTGTAATTTCTGTTATCATATTTTCCTGCAAATATAAGGAATGGTGATGGAAGCAGCTAGTTCATATTTCTATATGGAAATTTCTCTTGAAATTAGGTGGTTTCAGAGAAGTGACAACTTTTCTTAAGAATATTGAAAATCCTCATTCTACTATTTCCAATTATGTGAATTTGATTGTTATTTAAGCATTGTATGGCTCAGGCAGCATGCTAATTTTGAAAGCACTCTAATAGTAGTACTTGATAATTAAGAATTTTAAATATAAACTGAGTCAATTATTGCAAAGTATTCAGAAAACAGAATAGTATATATAAAATAGTATATATATATATTTGTGCTATGCTGTATATATATATGTATGTATATATATATGGAGAGAGAGAGGTATATATTGATATATATATTGTGGTTGTTACACAATTTCATGTCAACTTGATAAAATAATGAAGGGGTAGAGCCTAACCTGTCAATCATGTCACAGCCTGGTGAACCCTCCTTGTGGGCACGGCCTTCTCATGAGGATTCTGGAAACTTCCTATCTTCCTCCCTAGAGGCAGGACACACTCTCTGCTTGCTTGACATTCCTGTTCACAAGCCGCATGGAGCCATGCTGACAGCAGCCAGAGTCCCGGAGATGCTTCCATTGCCATTGGATCCACAGTACCTTTTTCACTCACTGGCCTGCAATCTTCCTGCATTTGGCATCACTGCATGTGGTGCGTGAGTCTGACATGGAATTTATGGATTAATATTGGAATTATGGGCTAATATTGAATTTATGGACTTTATCTGGACTGGGCTGAGATGTTTTATTGAGGCATAATTACTTCTTGATATAAAGGTTTCGTGTACACACACGTAGGAGTGTCCCTAACACATATATTAAATCTGTGAGGTTTAACAATTATTATTATTTGTCATGTTGTTGCTGTTAAGTTTCATGGAGACGATTCAGATGCATATTGATCCTATGTAGAATATAATGAAACACTGACCAGCCCTGCCCTATCCTCACAATTGTTCTTAGGTTTGAGGCAGTCAATGCAGCTACTGTGTCAATCCATTTGGCCGGGGACTTCTTTTTCCATAACCCCTCTACCTCATCATTTAAAGTCCTTCTCCTGAACTGTTCTTTCCTGATAACGTGTCCTTTTCCAGGGACTATTGTCTCCTGATAACAGGAACCAGTGTAAGAGATGCAGTCTTGCCATCCCGGACTCCAAGGAGTATTTCAGCTGTGCTTCTTCCAAGGCAGATCGGTGTGTCCTTTCAGCAGTCCGTGGCACTTTCACCATAATTCACCAGCAACAACATTCAAAAGTATGTGATTTTCTTTGGTTTTCCTCATTCAATATTCAACTTTCACATGCATATGAGGCAATGGACAATACCATGGTTTCTGCCAGACACATTTTTGTCCTCAAAGTAACATCCCTGTTTTTCAATACTCATCCTTTGTATATTCCAGGTTCTATCTATTAAGTGATTTTTGCAGCTGTTTCTTACCATTTTCAGTCCTGTCCTATAAGCAATTGAATCCCTCAAAGCTATTACTTCCACAGGCTTTCCTCCACCCATGTCATTTCAATCAGCTCTCTTTACCAAGGCAGAGCTTTCTGTCTTGTATTTTGAGTGCCTTCCAACCTGAGAGGCTCATCTTGTGACACTATAATATTCTGCTTTTTCCCATGAGGTTTACAGTATCTGACAATGTTCCTATTCTATCTATGAAGTTTTCATTGACATAATCATAACAAATATTCATTTTAAAAATTTACCCTGAAGGTTGCTTCTTAAAATGATTCCATAAGGACTTGGGTCAGGATTCATTGCTAATGTTCAGTTGAGTAGCATGGGCTAGGCTACTTACTGGGGTTTCACCATTCTTGGGCAAATAAGTACTTGGGCGGTCGTTAGGAATTCATTTGAAATTGTTGGTTACTCTTCTTAAGCCTCTCTTCTGCAGCGTCTGAAGGGGACCCCAACCAGCACCATTTCAGTAGTCGAAATGGCGAAACTGAGAGATGAAACCGTAAAACTACGGATAATCAGCTCTAATAAAATCTACCACTTACTTTCATTGTGATCATTATCTGGGGGAAATTAAGTCCTCCAATCAGATTCCACAAAGTCAAAAGGAAGACTTCAGTTGCTGGGAAGTAAGACATTTTGGTCTCCAGAAACAAACTCAACTAAGTTTCCTGGGGGCTACACCCAGGGAAACGTGAAAATCCTCTGCCCCTGACGCTGGTGGAAATTTTATTGGCAGTTTTAATTGAGTCTGTGGAGAGTATTTCCAGAGCTAAAATATTTTAAGTAGTTATTAATGTCTATGGTTGTACCCAGCAAATAATTACTGATTTTTCCTTACCTAAAATTAATGACAGACTCATTTAAGGCAATCCTTTAAAGTTTTACATACTGAAGATAATTGGGAATCTTTTTATTTCTTCAAAGAATTGATGGAATTGATGGAATATATCATCAAGTTGTAGAGTCCTTTGAGAGATCTTTTTCTTTGTGTTCCTATGGCTAACCTCCTGATCCTTTATCATGGAAATAATAGAATAATCTTCAAATTTTAATTTCCTTCCACTTCAAATGGGACACTATGCAAAACGTATGAAAGTCCACACTTTTACATTAGGTCCATCTATTCAAATTGCAACCCTTTCACCTTCTGGATTAATAAATTTTATAAAAGTGCCTAAAATTCCTAAGTCTGTTTTGCACATCTTTCTCTTAGTGGCTTCTACTCACTGAAAACAAAATATAATTCTGATTTTTCTTTTAATTGTTCAGTTCCACTCCTAAATATCATGCCTTGATGATATATTTTGATATTGACACCAAACCAAGTATAGTTCTCTCTTCCACAGTTTATACATATCTTACACAAGTTTGTCTTCATGTTATTTTCCTTATTTACAATGTGAACATTTCTCTTACTTGTATATCCTCACTTCAACTTCTTTGATGATCCCAATGTTGCCTTTTTGGTTTATTTCACAGAGATCTTATCCATACTATTATTAATTATATTTCTTAATCGTGCCACTCACTATTGTGCATGAGTTGATTCTGCCTTATAGAGAATTTATAGATGAGACAGTGCTTGGTTCTGTGTCATCTTCATGAAGATTGGTATGAGTTCATTCTTGTGGCTATTGTGAAATCCATCTCCATGGTGGATTCTTTTGCTAGCCTCTGTTTTATCATTTTGCCATTTCTACTGATTGTTGTTGTTGTTGTTTGGTGCCATCAGCTGGTTCTGACTCATACTGATCCCATGCACAACAGAAGGAAACCCTGGCCAGTCCTACACCGTTCTCACAACTATTCTTTCTTTTGAGTCCATTTTTGCAGCCATTGCGCAGATCCAGTTTGTCAAGGGCTCCCTCTTCTTTGCTGGCACCCTACTGAGCATTATGTTTGTCAAGTGCAGCAGTCTGACTGTACTTACTCCAAGACAGACTTGTTCATTCTTTTGAACAAAGTGCCCCGTGATAATTTCAATGTTTTTCATTAGTACCATAATTCAAGTGCACTCCTCCTTGTCCTCCTTATTCAAGGTCCTGCTTTCACATGCATATGAGACAACTGGAAATGCCACGACTTGGGTCAGGTGTTCCTTTGTCCTCAGAGTAACATCCTTGCTTTTCAACATTTTAGGTCTTGTGCAGCAGATTTACCAATGCAATGCATTTGATTTCTTTTTCTTGTTTTTAATTTGTAAAGATAACACTAGACCTTAAGTTTTATTTAGATAACTCCCAATGAGCAAACAATGGACCAATCACTCCAGCCAGCTGTCAGTAATCCCGTGCTGAGTGAGGTATCTCTCAATGCGAGGTGGCCCAGGCTCCGGCTACGGCCCACTTATGGTGGAGCGGCCACAGTGGAGCAAGGGTTCTTAATGGTTTCATCTACTGACACGATGAGGCACGAGGCTTCCGAGGCTGCCGTCAGAGCATTGACAGGCATCATCGCTGGCTCCCACAGGAAGGCCTCGAAGTTGTCAGCAATGCCCTCGTTGTTGATGTCCACCCCATACCACATGCCTTCCTGGGCATGCCTCGCGCACAGCTTGTTCTGGATATTTGTGGCAACAAAGCCCGCATTGTTGCCCGCTGGCGTTGGATGATCTCCAAGGCCTTGGCTGAGGCCTTGATCAGCAGCTTCTGCTTCCCGGGGAATGGTCCTGGGGTAATTCCCAAGGTACCTGGAGAGCTCCTTCTCAAGCTCCATCTCAATGGCCCCACCACCAGCGACCGCTATTGACGGCGAGCCTGACAATCATGATGTTGTCATGCAGGGACCGCTCTGTCTTCCATAAATTGGTCAGCACCTCTGCGGAGGATGATCATGCGAGTTTGGGTCTTGGGACAACCCGGGAAGAAATTGCATCTCTTGCCTCCAATCTGGGTCTCCTCAAAGACCTGGCAGCTGCCCAGCACTTCTGCGGACAGAGCTTTCATACTGGTCTGGATGGAGCCTCCGCAGGCTGTCATTGGTCTCTTCAGCTCCTCTTCGGGCAGTTGGCCAGCACAGAACATGTCCCGGTCAGCAAAGTAGTGGGTGGCCACATCCCTGATAGGGAGTTTGGACAAGACGGCTTTGGCTCCAGAACAATGGATCTTCAACTTGTCATAGAGAATATTCTACTCAGCATCAACAATGACCTGGTAATTCTCCACTGTGTGCACTCGGACATCGGCGTTGTCCTTCCGGGCTTTCAGCTCCAGCTCCACGTTCAGCAGGGCAATCTTGGGATTGCTGTACTTTTGGGGTTGCTTTCAATCCAGCGTAAGAGAACCGTCTTCTTGAACTCAACGCCCACAACTCCTCAAGGCCTTCAACTTGTACTTTCTTGATGCCAACCATCTTGAGCTGCAGCAGGTCATCGAGCATCATCACAGCCTCAACCACCATCTTCATGAAGAAGGCTTTCTGCTGTGAGATCAGCATGGAGCGCTGCACGGTCTTGGCACACTACTCCAGCAGCTTCCTCTGCTCCGCTGTCTCTTCTCTCTTCATGGTCACAGCGATTTCTTTGATCTTGCTAACTGCGAATTGGGCGGTGGTGCGGAAAGCTCAGATGATGATCTGGGGTGCAAACCTTCCTCCACATATGGTTTCACCTGCTTGATAAACTCCATGGCCAGGAGGATCACTGAGGCAGCGCCCCATCGCCAATCTCAGCGTCTAGTAACTTGGCAATGTCAACTAAAGTCTTTGCTTCAGAATGGGCAACATCAAGGAGTTTCAGACCTCTTTAAAGTGTTAAAAAGTAGGGAGGTTACTTTGAGGACTAAGGTGTGCCTACCAAAAGCATGACATTTTTAATCTTCTCATATGCATGTGAAAAAGAGTTGCTCAGAAAAAATCTTGGAAGCATCATTCACTAACAAGGAAGCAGGACAGCAGTCTTGGAAGAACACTACTAAGATGCTCCTTAGAGACTTTGTCCCATCTGGACATGTTATCAGGATGGACTGGTCCCTGGAAAAAGGCATTCATGCTTGGTAAAACAGAAGGGCAAAGTAAAAGAGAAAGGCCCGTTACAAAATTGATGAACACAGTCAATGGACATAGTCATTGAAACAATGGGCTCAAGCATAAGAAAACTTGTGAGATGGCAGAGGAACTTGGTAGTGTATTGTTCTGTTGTATGGAGCCAGCGCCACATTTCCTCTAACCTCCTTTCCATAACCCTTAGAAAAGTGTAATCCAGTCATTGTCTCTCTAGATTTCCTTATCCTAGATTTCATATAAAGAAACACATACTCCCCACCAAAAATAAGTCTTACCAAACAAACCCAACAACAATAACAAAATAAAACATAGAAAAATATCCCAATCAAGAATAAAGCAAAAAATAATAAAAACTATAAGAAATTTAAAATGGGTCAAAAGGGAGAACAAATGATAAAGGGCTAAAATTTAACCTAACTACATCTGTATTAATCCACCTTTTAATGCACTCTGTCAGATAGATAACAAGGCTATTAAAATACCATATCGATGATCAGAAGGGATTCTCTAGAGGCTTGTTACAGGTGGGGCCCCTGCAGGGGACCCTGCAGGTTAGATCATGGGTTTTCAATCTCATCCATAGCCTTCTGAAAGCCAGGGACTTATGGTTTTATAAGACACATTAGAGCAGTGGTTCTCAACTTGTGGGTCGGGACCCCTTTGAGGGTTCAATGATCCTTTCATGTGGGTTACCCAACTTGTAACAGTAGCAAATTACAGTTGTGAAGTAACAACAAAAATAATTTTATGGTTGGGAAGGAACGATATTAAAGGATCATGATGTTAGGAAGGATGAGAACTACTGTATTAGAGATATAATTATTAATTTATTGGGAAGAATTATAAACCATGCCCAAGGCCATAAATAATTCCAAGTAGAATATCATTCATTTAGCCAATCATATAGAATTTTAAATACTATAGAGAAAAGGAAGATTTACATCTATGGAACAGCTTTTAAACTAAAACACATGGATTATGGACTTGTATAGATTAAAAATTTTAGTAGCTGGTCATTATTACTCAAACAATGAGGGCTTAACTTTCAGTAGGGCAAGACTTTCAATAATGCTCATTCACAAAAGTACAAATATGCCTGCTATATTAAGACATACCATAAAGAGACCTTGATATCAGCGCCTCATTTTTCCCATGCTTCACGCTTCTCCCTCCCTCACGAACTCTTGATAATATATAAATTATTATTATTTTGTCATATCTTACACTGTACAATGTCTCCCTTACCCCACTTCCCTGTTGTCGATCCCCCAGGGAGGAGGTTCTATGTAGATCCTTATAATCGGTTCCCCCTTTCTACCCCACCTTCCCTCCACCTTCCGGTATCGCCACTGTCACCACTGGTCCTGAAGGGATCATCTGTCTTGGATTCCCTGTGTTTCCATTTCCTATCTGTACAAGTGTACATGCACTGGTCTAGCCAGATTAGCAAGGCAGAATTGGGATCATGATAGTGGAAGGGAGGAAGCATTTAAGAACTAGAGGAAGATTGTATGTTTCATCATTGCTACACTACACCCTGACTGGCTCATCTCCTACCTGAAAACCTTCTGTAAGTGGATGTCCAGTTGCCTACAGATGGGCTTTGGGACCCCAATATGCACTCTCCCTCATTTACAATGATATGATTTTTTGTTCTTTGATGTTTGATACCTGATTCCTTTGACACATCATGATCACACAGGGTGGTGTGCTTCTTCCATGTGGTCTTTGTTGCTTCAGAGCTAGATGGCCGCTTGTTTACCTGCAAGCCTTTAAGACCCCAGACACTATGTCTTTTGATGGCCTGGCACAGTCAGATTTCTTCACCACATTTACTTATGCACCTGCTTTGCTTTCAGTGATCATTTTGGGAAGGTGTGCATCATGGAACGCCAATTTAATAGATTAACTCACAAGTCAAATACCTTGGCATAATCAACACAACACAGTTAAATGTCTTTCTGGTATTTTCTGCTTTGAGCCAAGATCCATCTGACATCAACAGTGATATCCCTCCATCCATGTCCCCTCCTGAATCCATCCTCAACCTCAACTTCATTTCTATTATCATGTCCATATTTTTCATCACCAAGTCCATATTGTTCCTTCCTCTTTGTTTCTAACATTTAAAATTCAATTATCTATAATTAACAATGCATTTTGATTGGATATTAGATCAATTTCAGACTGAAGTCAATGGTAAAATTATTTCTTCATCATGAGCTTTTGTGCTAGGTGCATGAATTCAAGTAATTGTATTGATTTCTTGAAGGTGGATATATGTAACCCTGTCACAGATAGCAAGCATTATACTTCATGATTTATTTTGTAATGTTCTTTGGGACAATAAATGTCATGCCATTCCTCCTGATGGTGTTATTTCTGACATAGTAAATAGAAGGATTTTTAAAAATCAAAATGGCCAATACCAGGTCATTTCAGCTCACAAATGCCCAGATTATGAATCTTTATACTTTCTATTTCATTTTCACATTTTAAATTAGGATCGTTAAGTGGTTTTGCAGCTATGTCTCCTTACCTTGCATGTGCTCCATCAGAAAGCTGAGATCCTAAAGGTTCCATGCGCACATGCTTAAGTCCCCCTGCTATCATGGTTGCTTCCAATACCCAAAAGCAGCTCTTCCTCATTTACTTTTCAAATGCTTACCAGGCTGATGAGCTCACCCCCAACACTGTCTCTGATAATGGTCTGCTCCCACTTATTAGGCTTTCAGTACTCGACAGTGTTCCTAAACTGTGCATAAAAATTTCAGCTGTTCCTTCCTCTTGTGTGGGAAGTTGAGTCCTGCATTGTCTGTTCTTAATCTGGAAGGTCTACTGAAACCTGTTCACTTTGGGTGACCGTGCTGGCATTTGAAATATCAGTGACACGATTTCCACCATCACAGCAATACACAAGTCACCACAATATGACAAACAGACAGAAAGTGGTGGTTTAGTTTTACTAGAATTAAAATTTTAAATTTCTATCCACCCCATCAAAGCTAAGAGGAAGTGATTCAAAAAATTAAAACTCCAAATTATGTCTTCAAAATATTAATCCATAATAAACATACCCAAATATAAATTGTGTATGTGCTCCTCTGCCTGAGCTAGTTTAATGTGCCAACCTGGTCAGTAAACACATGTGGTGCTAATTGAAGGGTAGAGAGATAAATGGCATGGTGAGGCTCGCTTTTGGAGTTCTCGGGTCTCTTACTTTGTAATAGTCACACCTGGGTGCAGTTGCCTTGCCAGTTCCTTGCTTCAGTTGGCAGGATTCACTTCCTGCAAGACATCCCCAAGGAGAAGCCGCCTGGACCTACCCTGATGCAGCCCTGGGTGCTAGAGCAGCCGTGTGGAGACCGCTGCCAGCATTGAGATGCTTATATGTTCCCTGATTCAGCTTTCCTCCTGCAGTCGGCATCATTGCATCTGTTTTGTGAGATGGAGGAGAATTTTGTGGAATGGTGTTGGACATATGGGTTAATGTTGGACTTGTGGGCTTGGGCAGCACTGGGTTGGGATGTTTCCTTGATGTGCACTTACGCTTTATATAAAGCTCTTTCTTGTACATGAGTTTTTGTGGATTTGTTTCTCTTAAGTACCTAGACGAACACACTACCTTTTTCCATATCGATTTACATATCCTTGTCCAAAATTACCATTAATACAATTACCATAATACAATCTACTATTTTGTATTATTGTTGTTGGTAAAGTGTCATAGAGTCAGTTTTAACTCACAGTGACCTGTGTTCAACCAAATGAGACACCGCCTTGTCCTGTGCCATCCTCATAATTTTTCTTATGTCTGAGCACTTGTTGCAGCCACTGGGTGAAGTTACTTTCACTGCCCTCCGCTTTACCAAGAATGATGTCCTTCTCTAGGGACGGGTCTCTCCCGATAGCACGCCCAAAGTATGTGAGTCCAAGTAACACCGTCCTTGCCTCTAAAGAGTACTCTGTACGTATTTCTCCCATGGCAAGTATGTTTGCTCTGTTGGTAGCCCAGGCACTTTCAGTACTCTTTCACAACACTATATTTCAAATGGATCAATTCTCTTTTGGTCTTCGTTATTCAGTGGCTGACATTCACATGCATATGAGTGAATGGAACATAACCTCCATTGGGCCATGTGCATACCTTTAAAGAGATCTTGTTCAGCAGATTTACAGAATTACTTTTGCTAATGGGATACTATTACCACCATTGCAAATATAGGCAAGACTTACACACACACACACACACACACACACACACACGCTAACAACCCAAGCCCAAGTTTGTTGTGCTATCACGTAGAATAAAAGCAAAATTTTGACACAAATTGAGGATAGTATTTATTTGGAAATTTGTACGCAACTGTATTGAATTCTATCATTTATTTTAAATAGTCTTCCTTTATTTATTAAGGTATGAGCAAGTAAATCTTCCCTGTGATAAGAAGGGGCAGGAAGAAGGAAATGCCGGTGGCCTAGAGATCTTAACTTATGTCGTCATACCTGTCGTTTGCGATGTTTCACTATAGGATCACTCTACAAAGTATGCTGGTATGCGTTCCCACATGACAAATCAAACATTTTACCCATTTTTAAATATTTAAAAGACATTAGAAAATAATCTCAACTGCCATCTCCTTCTTCACTGTTGTCTATATAAGGCCAATGAGATGAAGTTAAGCATTCATTTTGCTTTACTTTCTATCCTCCAAATAAAAGCAGTAATCAGATGCCACTATTAGAAGCCCTGACTTCATCATTCCTACCCAAGGGTGAAATGGCCTAGAGTCAGTTCTTCCAATTATGCCGGGTGGCCCAGAAAAGGACAAGCTGATGTGCAGATGGCTGTGCTCTGGTTCCATCACAAAGGACCCGGAGGAGACTGCCAGGGAAAAGTTGAATCTCCCTATTAAGTGGGCATCAGGTCTGTCACCAGCCACACAGCTACATAAACGGCTGAGCCTGGGAGAGAGTTTTATTTTAATTCTCCTTTACCTTTATGGTTCATGTGTAAATCACTCTGACATTAATATGAAAATTTCATAGGTACACCTAAATGTCCTCATTAATGGATAAACGTTAAAGATGGAGTAATCACTAAACCAAGCACAGAGGAAATGCTCAAAAGAATAACAGACTCAGACCAGATTTTAAATAAGATAGGCTGAAATGTTCAAAATGCAAATTCATTTTAGGAAACATGTATCAAAGGTAGGCTTATTCTCATAAAATATACCCATGCTGTTTTGATCAACTATCATTCTTATCATCTTGGGCCTTTGCAAGTGTTTGCTACACAATTATTTCCTACAGCAATCTTGTGAGGGAGTTGAATGAAACAAACAAGTTGTTTTGCTTGTTGCTAGGTGCAAAATAGCACAGTCTCTCTCCCTTGCCCTCTTTGCTGCTCCCCCTGCCCCAGCCCCAACCCCCCACATACCGGTACTCTCAGAAGATGGCTTTAAAACAGCTCCATGCAATTTTGGACAGTGTGAAAAATTTAAAACTGCATAATACAAAATCTCACAGCAAAGAAGTTTGTCTTCTTTCTTTTCAAAGACATCAATTCTTCCAACATCAAAGAAAGCAGACAGGAAATGAAAAGAAGATAGGACTCTATCCCTTAGCATGATAAATTCAAAATCTCCTTTTGAAACCAACCATAAATAATTCCGGCAAAAGAATAAATGTCTGTGTTCAAGTGTCTATTTGCCTGATCTTTAAAGACCTTCCCTGGTTAGATTTCTCATTCTGATGCAAGACACAAGGCCGCCTGGAAACGGATGCTCTGGAAATAAGTTTTAAAGGTGACTGAAAGAATAGGAGTTTTATAGAGGAGAAGAAGAAGAAATCTCTAATACCAAACTTGGGGGCAATAACAGATATATGAGAAGGCCCACATTCTAGTGTGGAGAAGTGAACATCCTAAGAGAAAATTGTGCATGTTTTCTCCCCTCCCACACATTCTATCACCTTTATTGCCCTCCTTTCAAGTTTGATGTAACAAGAGTGGAGTGTGGGGAGATGGAGGAGAGACGCTGAATATCTAGGATAGTTAATAAAATGATATTGTGACCTAACTTGAACTTGCTATCCCTGTAGTGAAGTGATGAAGAATGACTTTTCTGGGAAGGAGTGGCACCTGTGAAATTCTTCTCGACATCCTAAGCTTTGAAATTGCAACAAATAATCTCAAATTGTGAAAACATACAAATATGATAAAGTTCAGGAAACAGTTTCATATCTGTGTTTTGGTATACATTACAGAATACAGATGTTAAATTTTATGTAAAAGAAAACATGTACATTGAGGATTGCCATTTATCATACAATGCGTTTTTTATTTTTAAAATCATTTTATTAGGGGTACATACAACTCTTATCGCAATCCATACATACATCAATTGTGTAAAGCATATTTGTACATTCATTGTCCTCATCATTCTCAAAACATTTGCTCTCCACTTAAGCACATGGCATCAGCTCCTCATTTTTTCACCTCCTGCACCGCTGTACCCTCCCTCATGAACCCTTGATAATTTTAACTTATTATTTTGTCATATCTTGCCCTGTCTGACATCTCTCTTCATCCACTTTTCTGTTGTGCATCCCCCAAGGAGGAGGCTATATGTAGATTCTTGTAATAGGTTTCACCTTTCCAACCCACCCTCTCTCCACCCTCCCAGTATCGCCACTCACACCACTGGTCCTAAAGGGATCTTCCACCTTGGATTCCCTGTGTTTCCAGTTCCTGTCTGTACCAGTGTACATCCTCTGGTCTAGCCACATTTGTACAGTAGAATTGGGATCATGACAGTTTTGGGGGGGCAGCATTTAGGAACTAGAGGAAAGTTGTTTGTTTCATTGTTGCTACACCACACCCTGACCGACTCATCTCCTCCTCGAGACCCTTCTGTAATGGGATGTCCAGTGGCCTACAAATGGACTTTGGGTCTCCACTCCGCACTCCCCCATCCCCTCATTCACAAATATATGATTTTTTTCCTGATGATGCCTGATACCTGATCCTTTCAGCACATTGTGATTATGCAGGGGGGTATGCTTCTTCCATTTGGGCTTTGTTGCTTTTGAGCTAGATGACCACTTGTTTACCTTCAAGCCTTTACAACCCCAGTGCTGTATCGTTTGATAGCCAAGCACCATCAGCTTTCTTCACCACATCTGCTTATGTACCCACTTTGTCTGCAGAGATTGTGTTGGGAAGGTAAGCATCATAGAATGCCAATTTAATAGAAGAAAGTATTCTTGCATTGAGGGAGTATTTGAGTGGAGGCCCAATGTCCAACTGCTACCTTACTACTAAACCTATGAATATATGCACATAGATCTATTTCCCCATCCTCATATATAAATATGTTTACATATGTACATGACTTTATTTAGACCTCTATAATTGCCCGTTGCCTCCTAGCTCTTTCCTCTATTTCCTTTGACTTTCCTCTTGTTCCACTATCATGCTCAGTCTTCATTTGGGTTTCAGTAATTCCTCTTTGTTACATTATCCTTGATCATGCCCTACCAGGCCTTCTACGCCCTCCTCACCACTGATTTGGATCACTTGATGCTCCCTTGTCCCTGGGTTTGTTAACACCACTACCTTTCCCCCCCACCCCCTCTCCCATGTCCCCCAGAGCTGTTGGTCCCGTTGTTTTCTCCTTCAGATTGTTCATCCAACCTATCTTATTTAGACAGATCTGTGGAGATAATAACATGCACAAAAACAAGACAGAGAAAAACCAAGCAACAATATACAACAAAACAATAACAAGAAATCAATGACAAAACACAAGAAAGAAAAGTTTGTAGTTAGTTCAAGGACTTTTTTTTTTTTTGGCCTTTTGCAGTGTTTTCCAGTGAAGTCTGTTGGGGCACCAAGCCCTGGCCCCAAAGTCCACCTTCAGCATTCCTTGGGGACCTTGCCACTCCATTCCCTTGCTGTTCTGTTGAACCTCTTAGTGTTTTCCCTCGGCGTGGCGGGATCAGATCTGGCACAATTCCCACTTCGTGTCTTCGTTTTGTCCCCTTTAGGGCTATGGGTCAATGAGGGACATCATGTCTCATAGTTTTCAGTAATTATTCATGAGCCAATGGTGATTAAATAATCAAAAGTCTTAACAAGACTGCGCCTACTTTCTAAAGGAGTCAAATTAATGTTTGAGAAAGGATAGGCTAGAAGATAGAAGCAGAGCGTGGTTAATTATGTTTGGATATTAAATATAAAGTGATTAAAGACAAAGACACATCAAAACAAGAGAAAAATATTGGCCCATGAAGAACAACCTTTATAGAATATATATATATATAGTGTGTGTGTGTGTGTGTGTGTGTGTGTGTGTGTCATAGTGGAGCTTGCCATGTGGTCTTCTCTGTGGACTGACTACCCTAAATGGGAACATTGTCCTGAAGGCCTGGTTGGCCAGGGTGTGCTCCACTCTCTCCTCCTCCCCCTTCATCTGCTCCCGTGTGCTCTGATCAGATCATGTAATGTGTTTTTACAAGCTGAAATATTCTAACAAGTAACATTTAAGAGAATAATCTAATGATAGTAACTGATGTAATTGTTTTAAGTGAGAGCAAGTAAAAGTGTAATATCTATGTAGAAAGTATCTTGAAATTCACTTCCGATGTATATTCAGCCATGCACCTGCTGCTCTGAGAAAGCTGCAGAGGCTTATATAAGATTGATTAGTGTCCAGCCAAATCCATGTGCAAGCAGGATCTCAGAATGTCACCTGTCACAAGGAATCATGCCATTCTAACTGGCTTCAGTCTAAACCCCGTATCTGTAAATGTGACCTTATTTGGAAACCAGAGGCTTTGCAGCTGTTATTAAGTTAACATAAGGTCATACCAAAGTGGGCCTAATTCAGTACAAGTGATGTCCTTTTAAATGAAGAAGAGAGCCACAGAAATATATAAAGAGGGTAAAGTGTCAGGTGACTTCAGGTAGGATTTGCGACAGTTAAGCGAAGCACAGCTGGAGGAGAGCTGAAGTGGAAATGCAAGGTTTTCCCCGGATTCCTTGGAGACAGCATAGTGCTGGTAACATCTCGAATTCAGATTCCTATCCTCTAGGACTATGAACTAATAAATTGTTTTCACTTTTAATTCTCTTCTTTGAGTTTGTTTTGGTTAGAACTATGAGATGATAAATATTTCATTTTAAGTTATCTTCTGTGGTACCTTATGAGAGAAGTCCTAGGAAACTAGTCTGCCACCCGTCTTTCTCTTGTCATATGTGATGACTTGGGAGTAGCTATCATGCTAGAATCCATGCCACTGATTTTTTTTTGTTTTGTTTTTCAATATCAGCAGGGTGATGGGCAGATTTAAATGGAGCTTCCAGACTAGTATAAATTGTAAGAAAGGTCTGGTAATATACTTCCAAAAAAAACAGCCCATGGAAAGCCTATGGATCATGATGATACTCCTAGGTTGGAAGACACTCAGTATGTGCTCCACAATGGTGGTGAACACACTACTGTTCAGGAAGACCGCTCGGGATGATGGATGTTTTACATGGGGTCACTATCAATGGGAGCCAACTTGATGAAAAATGCCAACAAAAAGAAAGTGAAATTTAACTTTATTTAGATATACGGTCCCTGCAGATATAATTAGTCAAGGTGGGATTACACTAAAATAGGGTGGGCTTTAAATGTAATGCCAAGTATTTTCATAAGGTCATGTGAAGATAGAGATATTCAAGGGTTACTCCAGCCTCAGAGACTCCAGAAGGAACCAATCCTACCAACACCTGAATTTCAGACTCCAGGCATTGATTTCAGACTCACATGGGCAGTGAGTAAGCCTTCCTGGTCTGTGCGAGCATAAATATCTGTTCTTTTAACTCACCCAGTTTAAGGTAGCTTGTTAAGGTATCCCTATGAAAGCAATATAGAGTCCACATGCAATGTATGTGATATACATGAATTAGCTTAAAAACTGTCAGCGACATTGCATTCATTGCAGCACAAGTGTTGCAGAAGCTCCAAGGAAGGAAAAGTCTATATGAATTGTAGACGTCTTGAAGGCTGCATGGTCGAGGGACGTTAAGTAAAAGTTTGTATCAGGTCCCTAATGTAGAAACAAGAATCTTCTTGATTCGGTGAAAATGGCTTTGAGGTTGGGAAATATAGGTGAATAATAATTCCACGTGAAGAATCAGGGACCCCCAGAGGACAAGGTATAATGACTTGTTACATTTTATAAACTTTTGTAATTTTAAACAGGAATTTCTAATGGTTGGTGATAAAATCCAATACTTGGAAGTACTGTTGTCTGGCCCATAAATTAAGATTTGTCATTAACTAAAACCATGAGAGTATGTGAGGGGGTCTTCAAAAAGTTAATGAAAATATTAAATTAAAAGAAAATGGAATTTTTAATGTGTATGCATATGTGTGTGTTAATATATGTGTGTATACATGTGGGTGAACTTTTGTGAATGCTTATGTGTATATATTTACATGTATGCATATACACATGTATGTGTGTATACAAATATATGTATATGGGAAATTCCATGATTGATTTTTCATTTAAAAATAATTCCTATATATGTAATGTATTATATGTAATATGTATGTATGTATATAGATAAAGCATTCCTCCCTATTACATATGTATGATATATATATATGTATTGGTTGTTCCAGTTCCAGAGGAACAGCAACCCCTCAGTGAAAAAGGAAAAGAAAATAGCAGAATGGAATGAGAAACTCTACAGAGGAGGGCCCAAAGAATGTGTGTAGCGGTTGAAACTAAATGATAACTTTTTTTCTTTCAAAATGGAAGATGTGGACAATAGCCTCGAATATTGACTAGGACTCCTCACACATAAAAGCCACAGGTGACATGAAGCCAGCAAGCAAACATGCTATCAGTTACACAGAATAAAAGGTTTCCAAGCTTAATTGCAATGCCTGACTTTAGATTATAAGCATAAAATAGTGTTGTAGATAGAGTTGTGATGCTAAAAATCAGTGCTAATGCATAATCAAGTTTTCATAGCTCCAAAGCAAATGTGCAAAACAATTAACCCACTGAATACATTATAATATTGCTGTTTCAACCAAACTAAATTATTGTATAAAACTGTTACACTACAAACATCTCTATAAATAATTTTGTGTGAAATTTTCATATTTTTATAAAATGATAGTGATAATCATTTTCAAATTGTATTGCTTATCAGTCCCTACAGTTTCAGAATATCCAAATGTCATTATCCAGTCTACCATTGCTGCCCACTCTCAAGCGTGAGTTCCTAAAGGGATGAGCATCCAAAGCAGGCTCACAGTCCTAATGGAGAAAAAATAAAGGATCACGTTCCTTATCTGAGAGGGCATTTTCCTCTAAGTTTAGAGTGCAGGTCTGAAGGGTCAGCAGAGAAGTATTTGCGTTTTGTCTTTGGCAGTTTCTTTATGTTGTCAATTATTACAGTGCTATGTTCTAACAGGAGTTCCATCATGCATTCAAATTGGAGAGAGAAGTCATTTAGCAGCCACAACAAATTGAGCTCAGCAGGCTTCATTTCAGGAACTTCAGTGGTGTCAAGTGGTCAGTCCTTCGGATTTAATTTCTAGATATATGAGATGCAAATTGCATGATCTTTTCTCAACTGATAGTCAAATCAAATGGCTCCAATTACATTTGAACATAGCCTTAACTGGGAGGTAAATAACATTATCAGCTTGGGATGTGCTAGGATGAATCACAAAGAAAAGATTAATTATCTTGCAAAGGTATTGTATTATCTTAATTGTTCACCTCACTCAAGCTTTTCTAATTAGAAAAGTAAATACCAGCCTAGGCAGGTTTTGCACTTGCACAAAGGGGCGGGGGTGGGAGCAGGGGTGGTGGGTGGGGTGAGGAGAAAGGCTAAACATTCACGTGAATTACACCATTTCAAATATTTAACTTGATAAGGCCAAACATCTGTTTATACCTGCTTTCCTATCGTCAGGCTTCCCAAAGGTCAATTGAAATTATTTTTTAAGCAAAGCAATAAGAGACAACTATTAAATCACACAAATATTTTCAAGTATTGATACTCTAAGCCTGTCTTCTAATTGACACCTTTATCATACACCAGCTGCTTAGCAGTTCCCCAAACTCGGCGCCCTGGAGGGGTAGTGGTTGAGAACTGGGCTGTGAGCCACAGGGGGGCATCTCAGAAACCCACAGGGGGCTGCTAGGAGTCACCAGGAACTCAATGGCAGTACATTTTGGGTAAGATCTAAAATTGCCTTTCTCTCTAAAATCTGTTCCACAAGCCTTCTGTTCTATTTGCCAAGAGGTTTATTTCAAAGCCATAGACAATTATGTAACACCTTCTTGCTTTCTTCTTTCAGACAGGTGTCATTTCTTGTGCAGAGCATTCTTTGTGCACGGGCAAATTTAGTCCCACTAAACAATCGAAGGAGCCTTTGTTGGTGTAGTGATTATGTGTTGGGATTCTAACTGCAAAGTCAGTAGTTTGAAATAATCAGCTGCTCCATCGGAGAAATAGGAGGCTTGCCCTGCAGCAGTGGTTCTCCTAATGCTGCGACCCTTTAAACAGTTCCTCATGTGGTGGTGACCCCCAACCATAAAACTATTTTCATTGCTACTTCATAACTGTCATTTGCTACTGTGATGAATCGTAATGCAATTATCTGATATGCAGGATGTATTTTCATTGCTACAAATTGAACACAAAAATATGTAATTATATGTTGTGAAATATATATTTCTAATGACAAATCAATGAAACTTTGTCTTGAAGCATGGTGTAGCAGGGCAAAAGTCTTCACACCGTGTACTCCTGTGTGGGCGTATCTGCATGTGGGTGAACCTGCCTGGAGACAGATAGAAGAGAGGTACCTCAGTTCCTAAGACCATCAGAAATATGTGTCTTCCGCTGGTCTTAGGGAGTCGTTTAACCCCCCACAGAGGTTGCCACCCACAGGTTGAGAGCCGCTGCCCTATAGGGTTGCTATGAGTCAGAAGACTCAATAGCAGTGAGTTTCTCTTTTTTCCCCAAAGCTATCAGAGACTCCCATAAAACTTTGATCCTCAGAACTGTTGAGTAGGTTCCCTATGAGTTGGAATTAAGTCCATGACAGTAAGCTTAGAAGCAAGAAGAATCAGATGTCCTCATCAAACTTTGGTTCTTACCTGTGAGAAGTTTATAAAACTGAATTAAATCTTCTCATGAGCCATATCCCATGCCACCCTTGCTGACATACAATGCCATGACATTTTTCTTGATAAAGCTCCCAGAAAAAAATAGGCACACTGAAGAACTGCCGCATTCATGTGTGTTTACTCTTGAATTGGTTTCTGACTTTCATTTTGAAGCATTCTGGCCTAGTATGTGAAAACCATATGGTATAGAGTCATGCAGATTGGGAATTAAATTAGAGGGCAGAACTAGTTATAAATTTGAAAAGTGTGTATCTTCACTCTAGACCTCATTCCTGGTCTGGAAAATGAGACAAGAATACTACCAACTTGTTAGGTAATTAGAACGTCTGTACTATACACATTGCACAGTTAATTCAGTGCTAATGAGCAATTGATCATTGTGGGCTGTATTATATTTCACTGCTATAATCTATAACCTCTCTACTAAGAGTCGGTCTGAAAGCTGTTGCTGAAGTCAAACATCAGAAAGTAAAGCCCCTAGCATTTTCAAAGGTCATCAGAACCTGCCCACCTACAAAACCCTCTCGAGGCTCTCGCTGTGATGTCTCGGTCCCATTCTTAGGTCTTCCAAGCACGGTCTTTTCGGAGGTCTGATGGGCTGTAACACACTGTTTCCATAGCTGGTTTACCAACTCACTGATCTGCAGCGTTTCACTTAGGACTGCTCTCGTTTTGACAGGATGGCTTGAGGGAGATGATGATCTTCAGTGCCAGGAGGATTTTCACATGGGCACAGGGGGAGAATTCTGTGAGCATCTGCACGCAGCATGCAGAGCAGACTTTGAGGGCATGAAACTCCATTTATGAGTTCAGTTAATGGACCCTTGGGCTTGAACACAATGTGCTATGGACAGGAAAAGGGGTTAACGCATCTGGAGCCTGATTTGTGAATCCAATTCCTCAATCTCATTTACATTGACATGATCAGGATAGCCTGAACAGAACACTATTAGGGGTACTGAATGAGATCACAGCTGAAATGTAAGATTACATGGTTTTGATCTCTTTGTATTATCCAGCCCAGACACACACACAATATATATATATATATATATATATATATATATATATATAAAATAGATATTTATTTGCCCCATAAAGTTTGTTCCTCATGGGGTCAATATTTTTCTCTTGTTTGTATGTGTCTTTGTCTTTATCACTTTATATTTAATATCCAAACTTCAATTAACCACGTTCTGCTTCTATCTTCTAGCCTATCCTTTCTCAAACATTAATTTGACTCCTTTAGAAAGTAGGCGCAGTCTTGTTAAGACTTTTGATTATTTAACCACCATTGACTCATGAATAATTACTGAAAACTAGGCAAGCTTGAAGCACTTGCTGATGAAAATCAAAGACTTCAATATGGATTGCATCTCAACATATAGTGAGCAAATAACCTCATACATCAACCCGCAGACAGCACCATTATAAATGGGGAAAGACGTGAGGTTGTTAATGATTTCATTTTACCTGGATCCACAATCAAGATAAAGAAACAAGCAGTAGTCAAGACATTAAATGACAATTTACGTTGACCAAATTTCAACATTGTTTTTTTCTTTGTGTTCACCTTTACAGATGATATGCCATGAAGAAGACACAGCACTCTGGAAGTATGTTAAAGGGAAACGATACTGTGGTGTGGTGTCTGGCTGTGCAGATTATGGATGAAAAAAACACAGTATTCAGCCATGCGTAAGACCTTTTTCAAGTACAAGGCCACCCAGCAGAATAAGCAACTCAGACTTGAAAGAAGTGTAGTCCATAATGCTCCTCAAAAACAAAAATGGCAGTCTTGGTTTCACATAACTTTGGACTATCCGGAGAGACCAGTCCCTGGAAAAGGACATCATGCTTGAGCAAAGACAGGAGCATCAAAAAGAGGAAGCCCCGCAGTGAGCTGTGCTTACACTGGGGATGTGTCAATGGGCCCAAACAGAGTAATGGTGCAGACAGCAGAGTGCAAGGAAATAATTCCTCCTGTCATACATAGGTATAAAGGGTCACTTTGAATTGGAATTAAGTCAAACAAATGATGTAAATTTTCCAAATAGGCAACCGTTGATAGGGTCTTAACGCTCAAATTAACACTCATGCAGTAGGCTATGGAGAGCCAATGGGTCAGCAGGGAAGAGATGAAAGCAGGTTGTTTTAAGGCACTGGCAAGAGCTCATCTTTTTAAAAATCATATAATCACTTCCTTTTGTGTGTTTTGTCAATAATTTCAGAAAGTCTACAGTCCATGAGAATTTGAACTTCTGTTCTCCATTTTCCCCCACTGGGTCAAGATTCTTCTATGAACAGAATGTCATCAGTGGTGGCTAGGCACCCTCCAGTTCTTCTGCCTCATAGAAATGGAGATCATTATGAAAACAATAATAGTTTATTATTTGTCAAGGAGTTACAAGGGTGGGAGGGGGGAGAGGGAAAAAAGCGGAACTCATACCAAGGGAAAGTAAATGTTAAGAATATGATGATGGCAACATATGTATAAATAGGCTTGATACAATTGGTGTATGGATTGTTATAAGAGTTGTAAGAGCCCCAATAAAATAATTTAAAACAAAAAAGAGAAAATAATAGCAATTTATACATCACAGATTGGTTTGGCTGAAAGCAAAGAAAGAGTACCAAAGAGATGTTTACCTGTGGTTTGTTTGTTAGACAAAAGTATTATGTGGACTACAATTTTTTAATAAATCATTTATTGGGGGTTCTTACAGCTCTTATAACAGTCTATACATCAATAGTATCAAGCACATTTGTACATATGATGTCATCAACATTTCTAAAACATTTCCTTTCTCCTTGAGCCCTGGGTATCAGCTCCTCATTTTTAAAAAACATTTTATTAGGGGTTCATTCAACTCCTATCACTATCCATACACACATCAATTGTGTAAAGCACATTTGTACCTTCATTGCCCTCATCATTCTCAAAACATTTGCTCTCCAACCAAGCCCCTGGCATCAGCTCCTAATTTTTACCCTCTCTCCCCAACCCTCCACTCCCTCATGAACCCTTGATAAGTTATAAATTAATATTTTGTCATGTCTTGCCCTGTCCAACAAGGATCTACATATAACCTCCTCCCTGGGGGACGGACAACAAAAAAGTGGGTGAAAGGATACATGGACTACAAATTATAGATAGCAGTGCAAAGAATGGGACTTCTAGAACACTCGATTATGCTCTTGGAGGACCTGTTCATAGACCAAGAGGAAGACACAGAAGAAGAAAAAACAATGAATGGTCAAAATAAGAAAAAGAGCAAATGAGAATGATAACTTTTCACCATATTTAATCAATGCTGAACAAATAACCTGAGAAGCTGGAGTCTATGAAGCAGAACTAGACATGAGTCAGAGGAAGACTGCTCAACGATGTTCGATATGGATATGCAGGTTAAACAATCTTGCTTGCTGAAATTAAAAGTAGTCGAAGGATATCTGATAAGGATCAAAGAATAAAGCTGTTAATAGGGATCACACCTTAATATAAAGAACAAAAGTTCTCACAACTGGACCAGAAAACAACATCATGATAGATGGAGAAATGAGTGAAGCTGTTAAGATTTCATTACTTGGATCCACACTTAGTGCTCTTGGAAACAGCAGTCAGGAGTCGATCAACGCATTGATTGCACTGGGTAAAGCTGCTGCACCAGACCTCTTTTAAAGTGTTGAAAAGTCAAGGTGTTACTTTGAGGATTAAGGTGTGTCTGACCCAAGCTGTGGTGTTTTCAGTCTCCTCAAATGCATGTGAAAGTTGGACACTGGGTAAAAGTAAAACTGCAGAAGAAGTAATTGATACATTTGAATTATGACGATGTTGAAGAATATTAAAAGTAGCATAGACTGACCAAAGAACAAGCAAATCCGTTTTAAAAGAAATTCAGCCTAAATGCTCCTTCTAAGTGAATTCTTTGGCAATATTATAAGGAAGAACAGCCCTGGGAGAAGCGTAAAAGGTTTTGGTAAAAAGAGGGTCTGTGAAATGAGGAATATGCTTGGCTGAAAGGATTAACAGTGGGTTCAAGGTTAATGATGGAAGAATGGCACTGGACTGAGTTGTGTTTTGCTCCCGTGTACATCCGGCTGCTAGGAGTTGAAGCTTACTCGATAGCACCTGACAACAATAGAACTGGTTTAAGGACTAAATGAGGTCACTGACGTGGAGAGGTGTGTGCTAACTTTTTTCTAACATATCTACCAAAGTTGAACCAAATTTGGTGAGGCACCACTAGGTGTCAATCACTTAGACAGCTAAATCGCTTCAAATACTTTTGGAACAAGCGAACAAAAGAGTCAACCTCCTCCTCAATCTTTAGTTCCTAACGTCTAAAATTTCAACTATGTGAAGTGATAGGGAGATATATTTTTAATTTATTTTAACTAGGGTAATAAAGAAAGCAAAAGATGATTAGCTCTCAAAAGTTGAATATTACTTTAGCGATCAAGCACAAGTTAATACTTGTATAAGTAAATTATATATATATCATCATTCTAATACACTTTCCAAGAAGTTCTCCAGTCCTTACCAAAGATATAATCACACGAATACACACCCAAAGTTACTGTTGACTCCATTTACTGTGAGTTTTAATGATGTCACTACTAGAAGATAGTGTTCTAGGTCGAGACCAATCAAGGATATAATATGACCTATGGAATGCTTATCAAATCATACCCCAAATCCAATCAAACTTTATGTGGCTGAGTTTATTTATAGTGACACTAGTATAGAGTAGAATGCCTTATGAGATTTTCAAAGCTAAATTGCTTACAGATGCAGATTGCTACATCTTTCTCCCACAGTAGGGGCTGCATTTTGATCAGTGACCTTTTGGTTAGCAGTCAAGTGCTTAACTTCACTACCTCCATGGCTCTTAGGCCAGATCCTAAGTAATGCTCCTATCAAGTGAATGCACAATTCTGGCCCTTAGGGAATTTAGCATATTTTGAATTTATGCATAGAACATCAGACAGTAAATTTCCCTTTCGCTGTCCATTAGTCAGAGTAAAATTTCCCTGACAATTCTTTTTTTTTCTTCTCCCAATCCCCATGGTAGCAACGGTAAGTGTATTATAATCTCTGGCTAATGCAACTGGATAACGTTTCTCACCAAGGAACTCATCCCTGATGGTGAGACTTTGTAAGAAGCAGCCATTATTTCTCTTCTTAACCCAAAGCAGGTTAAATAGTGTTTGCAAAACAAGGAAGCAGCATCTAACATGGACTCATAAACTAAAAGTCTGTTAAGGGCAGATATCCAAATCATCCGTCATATTCCTACCAATAATCTGATCTTTGCCCACTTTCATACATAAGGGCATAAGAATAGAACTAGCTTGAAGACCATTTTAGTAAATATGTATTGAAAACATGAAACTTATTTTGTTAAATATTACCACCTGGGATAAAATAGGGATTGGCGAAAAGATTAAAACATGTGTTGTTCTCAAAACCATGGAATAGAATAAGGAACACTAAAATCAAATGGAAAAAAAGGATAAACCCATGCTATTAGCCCTCTCTAAATCCATCTTTGTTGATTGTCTGCATGGACATTAATTCATTCCCAGGTTTAAGGGTATTAACTAAGAAACAGAAAGAACTGACATGCTAACTTTCTAAGATTGAAGAAAGTCAGAGGAATGCCTCTGCTTTAGTTCTTTGGTTGATGAAATCTTGTTCAAATGCATCTGGCCACCCTTCATTCAAATGCCACATTCTTGATTGCTTTTGTTATATGCCCCTGAGTCATGGCGATTTCACGGCTGGCTCCCACAGTGGCAAGGTGATAAATCATAACAACCAAATAAAGTTCGAGAAATTACAAATTATAGACAGCCACAGAGAACACTGCCTGTGGAGACCACTTTGTACCAACTTTGAAACATTCTTCACTCGGCAGTAGGAGCGGTCAGAAAGGTAAGCAGTTAGGGATGTCTCATTCCTATCCATCTCTAGACACTGGGAGGCACTGCTAGAACTGGAGACATCTGTGCCACTTCCAGTCAAATGGAATCTGAAGCTAAGAAAGACACATTTAAAGAAAAGCATAAACTTCATTTGGAAAAACTAAGACCAGAGCGCTCCGTAGAGGCAAGGATGGCAAAACTTTCTTTACATCCTTTGGACATGTTGTCAGGACAGGCTAGTCCCTGGAGAAGGACATCATGTTTGGGAAAGTGGAGGGGCATCCAAAAAAGATGAAGGCCCTCCATAAAATGGTTTAAGACAACAGCTGCATCAATGGGCTCAGGCGTAGGGGAAATTGTGAGGATGTCACAGGACCATGCAGTGTTCCGCGCTGGTGTCCCTATAACTCGATGGTGTCACAGGGTTGTTATGAGTCAGAGCTTACTCGGTGACACCTAACAACAACCTGAAGTAGGGATCTTCAAGGAGGCACACTATCCATTGCCATTTTGTACACATGATTGGTAGGATTTCCTAAGCAATCAAGGGAAAATAAATAAATAAATAAATAAATAAATAAATAAATAAATAAATAAATAAATAAATAAGGTAGAGATTTTGTTTCCTGAAATAGAACTCTACTTTTTTATGAATCATCACTTTGGAATCATTGAATTCAAGGAAATTAACATTATAGCATGTAGTTCTATGTGGATTCTGAACTAGTGTTCAAGTAACAGGAAACTTAAAAACAATAAACAGTTTTTATTGTTTAATTACACTATTAATTAGTGAGCATTTGCTTTATATATTTTCATGAAGTGCCATTTCAGGCTGGACTGATGCTCAAAATATATTTGAATAAGATGGGTGAAATGACTCTGCCTTTTAAGGAAAAATGGTTTTTCTGTGCCAGCAAAAGAAGTCGTGGTTATTTTTTCAAATATTTTTTTTAATTTTAAAGATGATCTGAACTAGATATTATGAATGGGTTTAAGAACACTGAAGTGGAAAGGGTAGTTTTAAGAGCAAACAAGTATTATCAGTACACTCTCACCAGCATACCATTCTATAAAATTGGGCTTGAGTGTATTTTAGACAAGAAAACCTTGAGAAACTTTGAAGTTCTGTGTTTATCAGCATTTTCTAAAATTTACCTTTTGACAAAGGAAGCAGAGGAAAGATCTCGAAGCAAAGCTATGGATAGAGGTATAAACATAGGTGCATGCATATGTAAATATATTAATTCATAAAAATAGAGGTACAGATAAACCCCTCAGGATCAATATTGACAGTAGCCATACCAGGAGGGTAAGAGGAAGTTGGGGGGGGGAGAAAAGGGGAACTAATCACAATGATCTACATATACCCCTCTCCCAGGGGGATGGACAACAGAAAAGTGTGTGAATGGAGACATCAGTCAGTGTAAGACATGAAAATAAATTATAAATTATGAATGGTTCATGAGGGAGATAGGGAAGGAGGGTAGAGGGTATAGGGGTTAAATAAGAAGCTGATACTAAGGGCTCACATAAAAAGAAAAATAATTTTGAATGATGATGGCAACATATGTATAAATGTGCTAGACACAGTGGATGGATGTATGGCTTGAGATAAGAGTTTTACAGACCCCAATAAATGATGCAAAAAAAAAAAAAAGGTTCTTTTGACCCAGTAATTTGCCCTCTCACATGCCCATGGAAATCTTAAATGACCTATTTCTTCAACTTCCTTATTTTGTTTAACTCAATGAGTGTGACATGTTTCTGCATGGAAATAAATCAGCACAAAACTGCCTTCTTACTTAAAAAAATAGAGGTATTGGCCTATCTACATATATTTATATGGCAATGCTTGAAGTAGTTGATGGACTTTGGGCCTCTGCTCAAGCGCTCCCGCAATGCAAGAGCACTTTGTTCTATCAACCTAGCATTCTGTGATGCTCACCCTGCTGGCACGATTGCTGAAAAAATATTGGTGAAAAGGCAAATGTGATGAAGAAAGCTGATGGTGCCCAGCTATCAAAAGACACAGTGTCTGGGGTCTTAAAGACTTGAAGTTAAACAAGCAACCATCTAGCAGAGAAGCAACAAGTCCACATGGAAGAAGCACACCAGCCTGTGTGATCATGAGGTGTCATGGGATCAGGGGTCAGGCATCAGAAGACCCAAAACACAAAATAAACAAACAGACAAACATTGTTGTGAATAAGGGGTGCCAGAGCAGAGACTCAAAACCCATCTCTAGACAATGGGACATTTCTTCATGGAAAGGTCACAAGGAAGGGATGAGTCAACCAGGATGCAGCATAGCTCCAAGGAAGCACAATATTTCTCTGGTTTCTTGAGGCTTCTTCACTGCCCACTATCATGACCCCAGTCTGCCTTTCACTGCGAGCTGGATTGGAGCATGTACACTGGTAGAGATAAGAGTTCAGGATACATGGAATCCAGAGTAGAAAAACTCCTCATGAACAAAAAATATGAATAGCAATACCATGAGGGAAGGGTGGAAGGGGAACTGAGCACAATGGTGGACACATAACCACACACACCCCTGAGGGGAGGAAAAACAAAAACCATGGGGGAAGGGAGACAGAGGTTGGTGTAAGCAATGAAAATAATAATTTAGAATTTCTCAAGGGATCACGAGTGTTGGAGTGGGGAGGGAGGGTGAAAAGAGGAGCTGATACCCAGAAAGCAATGTTTAGAAAATAATGATGGCAACATATGTACAAATATACTTGATACAATTGATGCTTGGACTGTTATAAGAGCTGTAAGATAAAGAAAAAATTAAAAAGAGATATAAGATCCCCCAATAAATGATCTTAAAAAATAAATAAAGTATACCTTTGTGTCTAACATAGTTGATGTTTAATTCTCATGACTTTCACCCCAAATCACACTAAAACTATTCTCTCAGAGTAGCATGTTCAAGAGCAAGTTGAAATGGGAAGCTCTAGATATAAGCAATTCTGGTGCTTTCACTGTCAGTCAAGCTCTCAACTCTTTGGGAAGGGAGGAAAAAGGGGAAGTGGTAAGCTACTTACCAACAAAGAAAAGCCAATTACAGCTTTTACACTGACGCTTTAACAGAAATACAGCATTATCTCTGTGGCCCCTTAGCGAAAGATACACAAGCCTATCCACAGGCCCATCTTCTTAAGAATTGTGCCAAGGGAAGGGGAAAAAAAGCTGAGAAGGCATCTGCTTCAAAATTCTGAAAGGAAACTAGCCTTTAAGTAGGCACTTTTGTGCACTCTACATTAAAGTGTTTTAATAGCAGCCATTTATCATTTTAACAGCAGGCATATACTAAAAGGTGTATGACCAGGTGCAAAAAAGAAAGCACATAATGTATCTTGAGGCTTAAATTTTCAAAAGACAATGGGAATTTGTGTCAAAAGTAGGAAAAGCTGTCATTTTTCCCTTTCTGTGCCTCAAGTCTGTGATTTTTAAGTCCCAATACCAGTGGGTGATGGAACTTTGTTTTCATCAGAATGCTAGCAATTATTTTTTAATGAGAGAATGATTGAAATGAGAACACATCACATCAATTTAACTCAAAGTTAGATTGTAAAGCTTTGAACTGTCTGCCGTGACAACAGACTTAGTCAGAGTAGGAATAACAGGCATGAGTTTTATTTACAACATATATATATATATATTTCAAACTGGTGCCCCTAGCAAATTTATAGATATAGATTTTATTCCCACTTAACACAAGCAACTTTAAGAAATTGCGCTAGTTTTTACCCCCTAGTTGGTCCATAAGACATTTAAACTCACCTTAACTCATAAAACCCATGTAAATCTGCTTCTTCTGGCCCCTTTCATTCACACACATAAATACATACAATGTACTCGGCTGTATTATTTCTATATTCTCAAATAGAAAAGAAAAAGAACAAAAAGCAATGAGAGAGATCCAGAGAGTAAAATATTGTATTCTCCAGTTGGGAGAAGAGATGTTAAGTACGGTAAATTCTGTAGTAGAGCAGGAGAAGCGGGGATGGAAGATCACCAGCACTCTCCTGAGGAGTATGGCTGTCAGGGAATTGTGGATAAAGAGGAAGTGTATGTTCCTGTTAACTCGATGCATAATGCACATATCGAGATGCAGCTGCCCCTTCTTGGCTGCAAAAATAGAAGTCAAAATGCATGTGTTTGGATAACTAAATTATCCAAGAATTTAAAGTTGCAAAACCCAATTCCTTACATATTACACTTATAAACTCAGAAAGAGATGGGTGCCTATCTCCTGTCTGTGATTTTAAACACAGATCATAGAGCTGCCGGAGAAGGACACAGACACAAACTAAAGTCATTTCCCAGCACATGATGCAACAATCTCGACTTTGACTTTGACTTCAGCTCCACAGCTGGGGTGAAATTCACATTATGGCTGCAGGAAGAAAATTGCTCCCAGGTGAGAAGTAAATTGTCTTGGCTTGGCACAAAAAATGTTGAAAAGGCAAATTCCACCTGCTTTTCTCTAGGCAAGATATTTTTGTCCAAATATCTCCCTGCTACCTAGTCGAGTCATCGCTCTCATGTCAAATTTATATCCCAAATCTGGAAAGGATTTCTATTTCACAATCTATATACACATATGTACATTTGTATGTGGAAACACACAGGGAACATAAGAATTTAAGCATACTCTTTCTAAATCATTCGAAGAAGATTTTTCATGAGGCTTCATACATGGATAACTCATTACACTGTTTAATTAACTCATTTATTGTTCCATTCATGTATTCTTTCCTTGCACAAATGTGTACTGTCTATTTTGTGCCCTGCGCTAGTTTCAGCCCAGGGACTTAGGAGTGACAGGCAAGGTCACAGGGCTCATGGAGCCCGTGTTTCAAAATAAAGATACAGACAATAAGCTTGCAAATAAGAAATAAATTACATATATGGTTTCCTTTCACCAGCAGTTTGTGTACAAGATTAAAATAAAATTTTAGAAAGCATTTTCTAAGGCCCTGAGAGAACACCAAGGACAAGGAAGAGGGCACTGAGGCTTCTGTGCTAAAAAATATATATATATAAAATTTTGTGAGGTTGAAAAACATTCAAATCGTTTACTATTGCACAAAAATGTAGCTTTTTTAGTTCTTAATGAAAATACAAGAGAAGTGCTTTCAGCACAGTAAGGAAAGAGCAGCTTCCCTGTCAAGAAATCTTAGGGGAAAAGATGCCGATTACCACCAATATCCCTGGATTAGTAGAGCTCACTGTATGGCAGGCACTATTATCAAGAATTTACATATGTGAACCAATAACATCTTTGTGACTAAAGGAGGCAAGTTTCTTTCTAACCCTAGTATACATACCTGAAAACGGATACAGGGCAAGTTAAATAAATTGATGAAGGTCCTAGAGAGTGTGTGTAAAGGTGCTAGTATTCGAACGAAGGGAGACGAGATCCAGAAGCCATGTCTTTGAACAGATCTCTCTGACCTCTCACAGTAAGAAGAAGTTCAGTAGCTAAAACAATAATCCAGTCTGCCAACACGGCTAATTGAAAGCACTGATTACTTGAACATTGCGAGCACGTTTAGAGAAGAGAGAGTGGGCAAATTGATGGGCATTCTGTGACGGGAGGAATGTGCATGGATATGAGACTGCGGGGGAGGGGGGATTGACTTACATCTCTCCTGCTCCCTGACCCTTAATCTTTGGACTGAGGAAATGGTCGAGGCGGCCGGGGAGGACGAGCAGCAGCTGGCGGCAGAGATGGCTGCTGCATTCCTCAACAAAAACCTCCTTGGGTCCAGTTTTGGCGCTCCCGAGGCTGGCATGGGCCAGTGGCCTCGGTGATCCGAGTCATGAATCCTGTTCAGGGGAGCACCTTGGACCGTGTCCAGCTGGAGCGGAATGAGGCAGCAATTAGTGTCGCTGTGTTGTAGGTTCTCCAATACGGGGAGGGCCGGTATGTGCTGGTTGGTGTGGCCAAGGACCTGCTCCTGAACCCCCGATCCGTGGCTGGGGGCTTGGTCTGCACCTACAAGCTCGAGAACAATGGCGAGAAACTAGAGTCTTTGCACAAGACTCCATTGAAGAGGTCCCTGCTGCCATCGCCCCTTTTCAAGGGCGGGTTTTGATTGGTGTGGGGAAGCTTCTACGAGTCTCTGACTTGGGGAGGAAGTTGCTTCCAATGTGTGAGAACAAGCACATTGCCAATTACATCTCAGGGATCCAGACCATTGGGCACAGGGTAATTGTGTCTGATGTCCAAGAAAGTTTCATCTGGGTCTGCTGCGAGTGCAAAGAAAGCCAGCTCATCACCCTTAAGTTTTGAATTAAAAAAAAAAAAAAGACAAGGTATGCATTGTGAGATTGTGAGTCTCAATCTGTTTTAGCTGGATTCTCTAGAGAAGTAAAATCAACCAAAATGTGTGTGTGAATGAATGAATGAAGAAACCAGCAGAAGAATGAATCTGTTTGAATTATGGTGCTGGTGAAGAATATTTAAAGTACGTATTGTGGCCTGCCAAAAGGGCAAACACGCTTGCATTGGAAAAAGTGCGGCCAGAATGCTCTTTAGAGGCAAAGGTGGCAAGACTCCATTTCATGTTCTTTGAGCATGTTGTCCGGAAGGAGCAACCCCTGGAAAAGAAGATGCTCAATCAAACTCCTGGCCATTGAGTGAGTGCCACCTCATAGGGACCCGCTGTGGTTATCTGAGAATGTAACTGTTCACTGGAGTAAAAAGCCCTGTCTTTCTCCCATGGAGAGGCTGGTGGCCTCAAACCCCCCCCCCACCTCCCCCCCAACCATGCAGATCACAGCCCAAGGCATAACTGCTTCACCACCAGGGGATCCTCAATAAGATGGATTGACCAAGTGGCTGCAACAAGCGGCTCAAACAGAAGAACGACTGTGGATTTGACACAGGACCAGGCAGTGTTTGCCTTATTGAACATAGGGTGGTTATGAGTCAGAATTGATTGGACAGCACCTAACAATATACGGTTGGCTAAGTCACATTAACCCCAAATTCTATCACACAAGCTACATAATTTTATTATTTACACAATGAGATGAACTAAAAGGTCTATATCAGGGAAACGGCTCCAATAGTTGTAAAAGTAGGCGCATCGTGAGTCTATAGGTCAGATAATAGGCTGGAAACTTCTTTTGAATGAGGTACCTGCAGACACTGATGAATCTAATATTTGCAGAAGCTGATGAAGTCAAGGTGAGCAGGTACGATGGCCGACTGTTGACCACTTCTAGGACTGCCAGGCAATACCAAAAGCTAATGGCTCAATCCCAACATACATACATGAGATTTTTCTACAGCGGCTATGTATCCTGGAAAAAGGCTACACTACTCATCAGGGGTCTCATCAGATAAGTCTTCATTGTCAAAACACTGAGAACCCTGGCCCAGGCAGGATAGACAGGAGACTTTAACTCTTCACGTGCTAAATACATTCATTCTTTAGATAGAGAAAGGAGTTCGGTGCATGTGCTTGAAGATGAGAATAATGCATTATTTGCATAAGTGCTGCATATTGATTGACTCCTGGGATGGGCTTAGCGTACATGATTTCTAAGATGTCTTTGTTGTTGATGTTAGGTGTCATGGAGTTAGTTCTGATCCGTCACAAACCTGTGAACACAGAACAAAGCAATGCTCAGTCCTTAGCCATCCTCACAATTGTTTCTAGATTTGAGCCCATTGTGCAGCCACTGTGTCAGTCCATCTCATTGAGGGTTTCCTCTCATTTACTGTCCCTCTACTTTACAAAGCATGATTCCTCTCCTGTGGCTACTCTCCAAAGTATGAGACAAAGTCTACCAATCCTTGCCTCTAAAGAGCATATTGGTCGTATTTCTTCTAAGACAGATCAGTTTGTCCTGAAGCAGTCCACAATATTTTCAATATTCTTCCTCAACACCACAATTAAAATGCATCAATTCTTCTTGGGTCTTCCTTTTTCAATGTCCATCTTCACATGCATATGAATGAGGTCATTGGTGTGGATCTGCTGCACCTTAGTTCTCAAAGTAACATCTTTGATTTTCAACACTGAAGAAGTCTAATGCAGCAGATTTATCCAATGCAACGTGCCTATTGATCTATTGATTGCTGTTTCTACAAACATCAATTGTGAAGCTAAGCAAGACAAAATCCTTGATAACGTCAACCTTTCCTCCATATGTCATTATATTACCTATTGGTCCAGTTCTGAAAAATTTGGTCTTCTTTCATTGAGTTTTAATCCATGTTGAAGGCTGAAATCCTTGATTCCATCAGCAAGTGCCTCAAGTTCTCATTTTCAGCAAAGGAAGGTTATACATCTGCATATCTCAGCTTATTAGTAACCTTCCTCCAATTCTGATGCTGCATTCTTCTTTATATAATTCAACCTCTCTGATAATTTTCTCAGGATGCAGATTGAACAAGTTTAGTGAGAGGTTACAGACTTAGCACACTCATTTCCTGATTTTAACCCATGCAGTATTTATGAGCTAGAGATGATATATTATTGTGCTAATAAGTATTTGCATATATAATTGTTTTCTAAAATTGTTACATATAAAATTGCTAGAAAATTTTTCTTAATACAATCTGTTATATATAAAATATTACTTATATAAGTAAATGTGCTTCCCTAATTATATATATGTATATGTATATATATATTTCTACATATATATACAGAAAACAAAAATTCGCTGCCATTGAGGCATTGCTGACTCATAGCGCCCCTAAGAGAGTTTCTGAGACTGTAAATTTTTATGGGAGTAGAAAGTCTAGTCCTTTTTCTGCAGAACTGCTGGTGGTTTTGAACTTCTGACCATATGGATCACAGGGCAAACACTATACCGTGTATATAAGTAATATGTGAATGTATGCATAAACATACACATATATGCCAAATTATTAACACAACTTCAATTTTAAATAAATGAAAGTTTCTAGATTCTATGAGGTATTAAGAGAATTAAAATTATGGTGAAAATTAGACTACCAAACAATTTCTTCATTCTTATGAACTTTAGATTTCTATGAGTATTGGGGAGGAAAAGGGAGTGCTGATACCTGCAAGCAAACACGTATTATGCTACGTTTGTAATTTCTTCAATTTTAGAAAGATAATTATTAACGCTTTATCATGATTGAATTATGTCCACAAAAATGTCCTCTTCCATGTTGCTGACCCTTCACTTAATAGACCTGGAAAATGAGTATTTGTGTTTGTTGATTGTCATCTGCTCAGTTCCAACTCAGGACACCCTTTTCAATAACAGAAACCCCTGTCCTGCTCCCGCACCATCTTCACGATGCTTGTTGGAATTTATTGTGTGGCTACTGTGCCCATTCATCTTCCTGAGATTTCCCTGTTCTCACGGACCCTCTCCCTTACAAAACGAATGGTCATTTTCTAGCAATCTGTCTTTCTTGATTATCTGTCCAAAGTAAACAAAAGCAAGCCTTGCCATGCTCACTTATAAGGAGCATTTCGATACACTGACCAACGTGCCAAAGGTAGTGCTGGTACAGTCCGGAGCCTTGTTCAAATCAAAGTGTGTATGTCAACATGAATCATTTTAACCAAATAATTATAAAACCTACCCCAAATTAAACTGACTAGTCTCATACAAGGCCACATTTTATTCCTTATGTCTTCTGACCTTTTTAAAATCATTTTATTGGGGGCTCATACAACTCATCACAATCCATACATACGTCAATTGTGTAAAGCACATTTGTACATTCGCTGCCCACATCATTCTCAAAACATTTGTTCTCCACTTGGAATCTTGGAATCAGCTCCCCATTTTTTCATTTTTCCCTCCCTCTCTGCTCTCCCCTCCTTCATGAACTCTTGATCATTTATAAATTATTACTATTTTATCATATCTTACACTGCCCAATGTCTCCCTTCATCTGCTTTATTTATGTCCATCCCCCAGGGAGGAGGTTATATGTAGATCCTAGTAATTGGTTCCCCCTTTCTAACTCACCCTCCCTCCACCCTCCAGATATTACCACTCTCGCCACTGGTCCTGAGGGGTTCATCTGCCCTGGATTCCATGTTTTTCTAGTTGCTTTCTTCACCACTATACAGCCTCTGGTCTAACCAGGTTTGTAAGTTAGAATTGGGGGGGGGGGGGAATGAAGCATTTAAGAACTAGAGGAAGGTTGTGTGCTTCATTGATGTTACACTGTACCCTGAGTGACTTGTCTCCTCCCCGCTACCTCTCTGCAAAGAATGTCCAGTTGCCTACAGATAGGCATTGGGTCCCCTCCCCACACTACACCTCATTCATGATGACATGTTTTTTGTTCTTCGGTGCTTGTGTCTTCTGATCATTTAAATATGATATATATATTCCAATTATTTTTGTCTATAAAATCAGTCTCTATAAGACTAAGTGGATTGAAATGAAATTAACTTTGATTTGGTTTACAAATATATAAATTGGCCAGACATTCTAAGGATAGTGTAAGTTGTTCCAATCGATGCATCTGAAGAGAAACTAAGACTGGATGCAGGTTCAAATCCTTTGAAGGTTCATTTACTTGCATGACTATTTCTAGTAGTTCTCTGTGGGCTGACTTTTTAATTGGGGCTGTTAATGGAAATAACTTCACATGGCCTAGAGTTCCCAAATCATGGAGTCTGAATTCCAAGATCTGAATTCCTAGAGTAGAGAGAGCCACATGGGAGTGATAGCACATTTTGTGGCCTGGCTTCTAAAGTCTTGCTGCATCATTTCTGCTGAATCCTATTTACCGAGGCTACCACAAGGGCTTCCCCCGGTGGAAGAGCAGAAATAGTATACTTCTTGGTAAGGAATCAGAAGATTCTAGCAGTGCGTTTGAGTCCAGAAATACGTCTGTAATTGAACAAAAAAATACATTCTACCTCATATATACAAACATATGGATCCCAGAGCAGCTTTGGTTGTTATGTTGTAACAGCAGTGCTCTGACTCATCACCCCCATGCACAGCAGAATGAAATACTGCCTTGTCCTAGTCCAACCTCACAATTATTGCGCAGGCAAGATAGACAAACTTCACCTGACACGCTGTGGACATATTGCCGGGAGAGGCCAGCCCCTGAGCAAGGACACCACACTTTGTCAACTGAAGGAGCAGGAAACGAGGATGACCTTCAGCAAGATAGGTGGACACAGAGCTCCAGCACAGGACGATTGTGAGGCCAGTGCAGTACTGGGCAGTGTTCTGTTCTGTTGAACAAAGGATCGGTGTGGGTCAGCATCAACTCGACACCACCTAACAACAACCTAATAAATGGTTGTGAAGGTACATGAACTTATATCTGTAAAGCACTCGTCATGATATCCAATACATATATGCTATGCAGAAAGGCGTACCATGTTTAAGTAAATGACAAGATAAAGTTGCTGTGGGCGGCCTTTACGTCTCTTCCTGATTTAGACCCTGTTTATCTCCCTAGCTTCTTTTCGGACGACCCTAAAGCTATGCTCCACAGTTCTAGGACCTCATTTCTGGTTTTTGTTTGCTTGAAATTGTACTGGCCCCGGGACTGCTCCATAGCCATTCGCTACCTGTGAAACATTTTCTCTAATGACTTGATTTTTGTCTCTTCATCATTCAGATAATTTACCTCAGCTCACTGGGGAGAATTTGTCACGATCAAATTTTTATCTCTAGGACTCCTGTTTCTTCCAATAATTCTCTATCATGTTCCCTATTAATAGTCCTCTTAACAGTTAGTTCTTAACATTCTCTTACTTATGAATTTATTAACTTCTTAATTATGTATGTTCCTAATACACCGTGAGCTATATAAGAACAGATATTTTCTCTGGCTTATTCCAGACCACATACCAATGCCAGCCCCATCATAATCTCTTCATAGCTACATGTTGATAGATGGATAGGTGGATGCGCAGATGGAGAAATGTGTGTGCATATGTGTGTGTGGTACAATGTGTAGAATGCGGGCAAGGGAAAGGAAGACTTATGAAGGAACCACATGTGAGATGGGGTCTGTGGGAGCTTTAGGTAGAGACACTTACCAACTATCTGCCTTTGGAGGGATGGAAAAGAAAGCAGTGCATGATTGTACTTGCCCCGCTGTCCGGCAGACACTGGAGCTGCATTGGCCTCTGCTTCAGTGAGGTCATAAGACACCTTTGACTTTTCCTGGATGCTCTTCCCTCTTTCCCACAGGCCTCGTGAACGCCTGGGCTAGGCATTATCTTGCTGCCTTTCACGTCTGGTGTCATGCGTCTAACTCTGGGTGTCTGACTCAGTGGGCTATTGCCCACTGTTACAGAATTGCCTTTCTTTTCCAATAAAACAATGTTCCAAAAGTCTCAAAAATAAACGTATTCCATATGCAAATCATCACTCTTCAAACAAAACAATTCTAAAAATTGCCCAGGATCGCATAAAAAATAAATGTTAAAATTCATTAGAATGAATATTTCTTACTTTTCTGGCTTTTTTCACAGGAGTTGTATGGCAACTGAAAATTCATCAATGTCTAAATGAATGTGTGCGCTTCTGTAGGAAGCTTCTAATTAGCACTTACTGTGAAGTGTGGAGAATTTTCTATATAATGTTCTCTGACTAAGTTTTAAAGCCAAGGTCTGTCCTCTGAAATACGTGGACAGCTGCTTTGCACTTAGAAAAAAATAGAAGGAAGAGAAATAAGTTGTTAACTTGGGACTGTGGAGTGGAACTTGACTGCTTCTCCAGAACAGATGTTTCAGGTCTGGGACATTTTGCATGGATTCATTAGAGACTCTATATGCAAAGTCTTCTGGGGAGCTGTCTGACTGTTTTGTTTAATTAATAGATCTCTTTGCACCTCTAGAAGCCAAGGAGCCAGGGGATGACTACTGGTTACAATGCTGATCTCTCTTCTACCTGGAAAACTTTATGGCTGCCTTAGGTGGTCTTGAAATGGTCACGAGGCCCCATGACCTCAGTCTCCCCATCTTTCATTGGACAGGGTGTGGATTCTCTTAGTTTCACAGCACTGTGCCATAGGGCTCACCACTAAGGAGATGCATCAAAGTGGCTTGCTTGCTGACAGCCTTATTTGTAAAATTCTGGTTAGAATTTTTTCAGGCTATAATAATCCTGGGATTAGAATCACATGGCTTAATAGTTTCATAATAGTTTAACGGGACTAAACAGTTTTTAATCATTCACTGTCATATTAAGTATTAAGCAATTTCATAGTAGCTTTAAGAAAAACAGAAAAGGCATTTCTTGAAGCAGTTGTGAAATTGCTTAATATTAAATTTTAGAGATAAGAATTTTGCCCCCTTGTGCTCAATACCTGGGATTTTCTCTTTTCTTCATAAGGCTGGGTAATTTGGGTAATATTCAGAAAATGAGGTGCTTTTTCTCATCAGCTAACTAAATTTACATTTCTGTGTTCTCTCATATTCCAATTATAGGACATTCTGAAAAAGGTAAAATTGTAGAGACAGTAAAATGATCAGTGCTTCTTGGGAGTGAGGACGAAAAATTAGAGGAGATGTTTTAAGGATCATGATACTGTAATAATGGATGCATGTCCTTATGAATTTATCGACACCGATAGCATAGTAAGGAGCCCTATGCATTGGGCCATGATACCAAAGGTCATAAATTTTAAAAATAATTGATAATGATTAATTACTAAGAAATTCAAAACCTACTGCAGCCTTGGTGAACAGTTAATCCCAGAAACTCACAGGGCACGGCTGCCCTGTCCTTTGGCATCTCCATGAGATGGCATCAACTCCATGGCAGCGAGGTTTTGAGTTCATAGGGTTGTGCTGTACAATACAAGGAATAAATTCCATTGTAAACTATGAATTTTAGCTGATAGTAGTCTTTCAATACTGGTTCTTCAACTCTAAAAAATATGCCACATGAATGCAAAAACGTTAAGAGTAGAAGGAACTTTGTCAAGGGAGGTAAACCCAATATCTTCTGTGTAATTTTTCATTAGGCCTAAAGATTCTATGAAAATAAATTATTTTTTAATGTTAAAACAGAAACTACCTGTTCTTCTAATTTGCAGTGATTGATGATAAACAACAACTCTAAGTTCCATGCCAGCTATGCCAAGTCACATTCTTCAGCTATTAAAAGGATATTGTTTTAATATTGTCAGAAACATCGAGATGTTTCACTGAGAGGTGGTTAGGCATTTTCTTCTTGGTGGGATATGATTTCCCAGTGCCCTTGGAAAGAAAAAAAGATGTTCCTCTTCATCCCTCTCCTCACTGGACAATATATCCACTCTCTTGCTTCCTTAAAAGAAGAGACTTCCTATTCACTTAGGTTAGTTCCCTTGTGACCTGAAGTCATTTCACCTATAGAAGACAGATGACTTCAGCCCTCATTCTTGAGCTTGAATTGCAATACAAACCAAATTAGATAAAATAAATCAATAATACCCCTGAAGGCCAAATTCACTTAAGTAACATTTACAGTGCAATTGCCCACTTTGCCCGTATACTTTAATCCATTACCACACTACATCTGCCACCTGAATAAACATGTTACCGCAGCTGAATATAAAGAAGCTATGATGCCCTCATTAGTTTCAGCTGAGTGAAAGGTTAGTAAATTTTCATTTCTTAAAAAAACAAAACCAAATGCTGCTATGTCACAGCCCCGAGGGCATGATCAGGTGGCTATCGCAATGCATCTGAAGCTCATTGATGGCTTAGAAGTTTATGTTGCTATCTAAGCATTCATACTTCTTTCCTTATGAACTCTAAATATACAGATGAGTGCATTTAAATCCTAACTTGGAAAATAAACTTTATGCAAAGCAGAGTAGACACATATGTTGAAATCTGCCTTGCTTTAAAAATGTAGAATTCTTTAATATGACTATCAGATGGACACATATTTGAAAGATTCTGGTCACTTTAATATGTTACAGCTTCACATAAACTACAAGTGAATTTTTCCTTCCACTTTCCAAACTGCTAAGGGGGCATAGTAGATTAAACAAATCAGAGCTATGTGGATAAGACTTTCCTTCAATTCATATTTTGAATTTAGGGAAGGCTGTCCAGCAATTTCTGATCACCAATTATCAGTATCATTCTGGTGTCAAAACCTTTCATTCAGCTAGAGAAGTGTAACCCTGGCCACCACCATTACTTTCTGCCATCTAGTCAATCCGACTCATGACAATCCTACATGACAGGGCAAAACTGCCCCTATAAATTTCCCAAAGTGTCACTCTTCAGAAGAGTAGAAAGCCCCATCTTTCTCCCGAGGAGTAGCTGGTGGTCTCCAACCGCTGACATTACAACTAGCAGCCCAGCTTGTTGCCACTGCACCACCCAGACCAGTCCTCATGATTTAAGACACAAAACGACGGTAGTTGGCGTCTATTAGTAGGCAGATGTATGCAAGACCACTGGAGCAAAATAATGACAAGGGGAGTTAATGGCAATATTTTCCTTGGATGTATGTTTTGTGTTTGAGGATTCAAGAAATTATTTATTATTATTATTATTAGGTTTATTTTGCTCACAGGACACCAAGATGGATAATGGGAATGTGGTGATCAATATCATAGGGGATAAGATTAAAATGTTGGTGCAAGGAGACCTAGATTCCATTTTTTGGGGGTGTAACCTTGGGAGAATCATTAAACTTGGTAGATTTATATATAAAATGGGCATGAAAGGAAGACTTCTTCCTTTTCTTAAAGCCTCGTGGTAATAATTAAATGAGAGTGAAAGTGATAGAGGCATATCACATAAGAAAAGGCTGAGGGAAAAATAATAATTTCAATAAATGACGAGTGTGCCTACAACTGTCCTGAATGCAAATGGACAGGGTTGGGAGTAAGATGGAAACCTGAATCTGTTAACCCTCAATTGATCCTAATGTAAATGTTTCTCATTGTGTCCACCCAGCTCACTATATTGATTGGAATTTTAATATGTGAAGATGTATAATTTATGTACATTATGACTATAAAAACTATAATTAATTTCTCTGGAGTTGAATCAAATCAAGTGATCTTCTCCATCATTAGGAGGTATAAACCTATCTCTTTTGTAGTTGAACAGTATGCTGATCTCAAAGAGGAAACCTTCCAAGAAAATTTCCTGTGGTTAATTTTGACTATAACCAATTACAATCATGTGTGGTGACTTTAGAACATGACCAGAGCAGCACAGCACTGTATTCTCTGGACAAGATGTGGTTCTAAGTAGACTTTAACAGTTCATAGAACAGAGCATATAAGAAAGATACTGAGGAATGACCAAAGAGATATATTAGGTCCTGGCCACTAAATCCTCCCTTTCAATGGACTATAAAGCTTTCTGCTATTTGAGCCAGAGTCATTGATCCAATAAAGTACATATTTCCAAAATAACTCATAAGACATACCCAGAAAGTTATATGAACAGACAGGGGAAATTGTGCTGCAAAAAGATGGGAAGCATGTGTGTTATAGCAGGCAAAATCATATGGAAAACAATTTACAAAATGAGTACTTTAATAGACAAAGCAGGATGTTTTTATTGGTTTAAAAAATGCAACAAAAACTAGGCAACAATAGTTTGCATCCAAATAGTCAAACCTAATTGTTTCTAAATGCAACATAATTGAGTCTCCATTGTAAGAGCTTTAAGAAACCCAAGTAAGGAACACGGGATTTTATGAAATTAAAAACAAATAACTTGTGCAGAGTTATTATGTTTGAAGAAACACATGCACATACACAAACCCATTAGATTTGATTAAAGATAGACACATTTTTGAATGCTTTGTTTTGCTTCTACTTTGCACGTCACAAAAGATAAAACTCATTTCTTTGGAAATTGTCCTACTCTATTTACTTAAAAATAATTTTCAATGTATGCATAAAATAAAGTCTCAGTTAAAGTAAAGATGGCACTCATAACAAAGCCCTACCAAACAGGAATTTTTTTCCTAGTGTCTTGGTTTTTAAGCCTATTCCTGGGCTTATTGGACACACTCGCTCAGAGAACTGCATTGGGTAGGCCACATCAGATCCAGTTTCTTACAGATGGTGTGCCACTATATTTCCAGTCATTAAATTACACTAATTTATAAATTTATCATCTTAGTTTTAAATATGAGGTGAATTCAGAACCACAAATCATAGGATTAGACCAAAAATTAAGAAATATTTTTTTAAATGTAGTTATCAAGGGACTTTCAAGGAAAGCTGTATTGGATAGCTAATTGGTTATGCGTTGAGCTGCCGATCAGAACGTCAATGGTGGAAACTCACCTGTCACTCTACAGTCTTTAAGATTTAAAGGTTTGGAAACCTAAAGAAGCAGTTCTGTCATAAGGTGAGTATGCGTTAGAATTGAACAGATGTTGTTTTGATTGTAAGGTGTCATCAAATTGATTCTGATTTATAGTGACTCTATACACAACATCAAAATACTTCCCGGTCTCGGCCACAATTGTTCTTGTTGCAACCAATTGTTGCGGTCACTGTATCAATGCATCATATGGGGGACCTTCCTCTCTTTTTGCTATCTCTTTACTTTAACAAGCTTGATGGCTTTCTCCCAAGAATGGTCTCTCTTGAAAACATGTCCAAACTATGTTAGCTGAGGTCTCACCAGCTTTGCCTCTAAGGCGCATACTGGCTGTACTTCTTCCAAGAAAACAGTGTTTATTTTGGGGGGAAGTACACAGTATTTTTTTCACAGTATTCTTAAGAATCTTCATCAGCACCATAATTTAAATGTATCAGTCCTTCTTTGGTTTTTCTATGCATATGAGACAATTGAAAATACTGTGACTTGGGTTACAATCTTCGTGCTTGTTAACACTAAGGAGGTCTTATGCATTAGAACTACCCAGTGCACCGTTTGTTCTTTGACTGCTGCTGCCATACGCATGGATTGTGGATCCAAGCATTACAAAAGCCTTGATTTGGAAGCAGATTTTTTTTTTTTGCACGAGAAGTTGTGCAAGTTACACAGAGATTGCATAGTGGACACTGCAAAACCAGAATGTAGCTTCAGCAGATTAGAAAATAAAAAGAAAACTGAAAAGGCACAAATATGAACTATATGAGGGAAATTTAGCATGTTGAAAATGTAACATTTCATAGCAATATTCATAAATGTACTATGGATTAAAATGTTTCTTCTTCAAATTATGCAATAAACAATTCAAAACACATTTTAATACAAATAAGTCAATGGATAATTAATGTTAAATGTTTCAGAAATAAGAATGACTCCAATCTTTCAATCTTCTTTAGAAGAAAAAATCTAACTTTTCTGTTAAGAGTTTCTCTGCACAGGTGAAGAAATTATGCCGTTGTATAAGACTGGAATATTTTCATTTTAATAAAGGATTTAAATTCTGACAGATCCACTTTGGGTTTCACAACATTTGAATTTCTATTTATGGTGCCAGACTCACTGCCAATCACTTAATTGTACCACATAGTGATCCTATAGGACACAGTGGAACTTCTCCAGTCAGTGTGTAAGGCTGTACATTGTGAGTTCAAATAGCTGACCTTGTGGTTAGCGCACTCTGTTAACTCACTCTGTCACCAGGGCTTTTTATTTATGGACCTTTATAAAGATAAAAAATTAGAACTGGCCACTGTTTAGATCCTAAGGAAGATAAAGTGATACTTGTGGAAAATTCTGAGTTCATGTAATTTGCACTGTTCAAATATATCTTGGATCAAAGGACATCATATTAAGTATAACTTTACCTAAATACTTAGTACAACATAAGCTACTTAAAATAAAATCAGTATGCAGTTCCTCTATCTCAGGGTAGCTCACAGAGCATTAAAATATCCTGATTTTTTAATGGGCATGAAGAGGGGGATAGGGCATCTGTTCCATATTTCAAAAATTAGAATTAATAGGAGGAAAACGGTGTCATGTATGGAATCAGCAGGTCAATCTATACCCAAAATCAGGTCTAATATTTGAGACACTTAAATGTGTGTTGGCCAAAGATAATTTCTACCAAATCTGAAATCACATCAATTGTTTCTAATTCATAGTGAACCTTTAGAACCGAGGAGAACTGGCCCAAGTTTCCAAGGTTGAAATTTGTATAGAATTAAATTACCACATCTTTCTTTTTAAAAAAAATGTATTTATTTAATTTTTTTTTCTTTTTTTACATTTTATTAGGGGCTCATACAACTCTCATCACAATCCATACATATACATACATCAATTGTATAGAGCACATCCATACATTCTTTGCCCTAATCATTTTCAAAGCATTTGCTCTCCACTTAAGCCCTTTGCATCAGGTCCTCTTTTTTTCCCCTCCCTCCCCGCTCCTCCCCCCCTTGATAATTTATAGATTGTTATTTTGTCATATCTTGCCCTATCCGGAGTCTCCCTTCCTTCCCACCACATCTTTCTTGGTGAATTTCAATAGCCAATCTTTAAGTTAGTATTTGAGCATTTAGCCACTGAGCAGCCAAAGCTTCTGTCATAATAGATAGTATTTATCAATTGTATATATCAACATTCAATGGCATTTACAGTACTATCTAGACCTCTATCATTGAAAACAATTTCTAACAAACACTTTGAGAAACTAGATTCATTGACATAAATGTGAACTTCTATTCATGAGCATATCTGCTACATCAGCAAACAGAAATAAGGTAACCATAATTAAAAGATGATGAAGAAGAAGAAGAAGGAGAAGAAGAAGAAGAAAAGTTGAAAAAAATAATGTTGGCTACAAAAATAAGAGCAAACAACAAAGAAACAACAAATAAGTTTAAGTGACTTTAAATAACTTGATGTTATCTAGCTTCTGGCTTCTCTTAGCCCTACTGCATATAAAACATTGAAGTGAGAACAAATTAAGCAGAGAAGCAAGTTCTGGATGACACACGCTGGTGAACTGAAACTCCAGAGGTCATAACAAGAAGAGAATGTCAACTCTAACTACCTTCCAGACTTTCTCAAAACTATGACCCACAAGATAATCATATCAATTTGGTCATATCCAGTGTATAAAGAAAATCACTTAGGAACAAAAGAAATTAGTCACAGAATGAAATACAAGATATTCTGGCTTTTCAGTTGTGCACATGGGCCACGATGATCAATGTCTCCTGGTTTGCCTGGTTGTCTTCTGGGTTTAGCAAGAAAAGAAACTCCTGTGTCCCTAAAATACTTCTCAGTCCAAAGAAAACTAGTATACATGCGCGTTCCATTATGTAACATTAATACCAAATTATAGCCAGAGACTGATGATTTCTCTATTTACAACACCTCCTATAAACATGGCTTGAATACAAAATATGGGAATGTCCAGAATCATACCACCAGGTCCCACCAGGCACTCTACAATACTAGATTTCATTATGCCTCTTCTACTCTAGAGACTATGGTAGGGAAGCCAGTGAATCCAAACTACAGAGACTTTCCAAGAACAGAAGATGAAACAAAGAAATTCTCTGGTGAATTCAACTTAATTAGGATATCACTTTTCCTGAGTATTTCAATTTATTGCATGTTAACTCTGATATTTGTGCAAAGATATATAATATTTACACACACATATACCTTTTTTCCCCACTGGCACCAAGTGAATTCTGACTCACAGCAATGCTACAGGGCAAAATAGAACTACTCCCCCTTTGGTTTCTGAGACTGTAACTCTTTATGAGGGTAGAAAGCCTCATCTTTCTCCATTTATAAATATAATGTTTCTAAATGCTAACTTTAAAAAAAAACCTCAGCCTGTCCATTTGCAATTTCTCATATAATAAATTAGAAAAGGGGTGCATTAGCACTCACAGTCACAAAAACTGCCCGTCTATACAGAGAGCATATGAACATGAACTGGTGTTTTCTTTTAAATTGCTTAATCCACGGCCATGCTTATGCTAACCCACATTATACAGGGCTATATTTCCATTCTTCTGTAAATAACATTACACTAGAAACAATTACATAATCTTTACTGAGTGTTCTTTGTGGCTCTATCATTGTGCGATATATTCCTCTTTGCTTACAACTTTCCATTCTCTTCAAAGTCAGAAGATAGGGTGTGTAAAATGATTGCCCTGGATGCAGAATGTGAAGCATTACCATAAACTTAGTAATCAGGATAAATATTTCAATGCTCTACTTTTAAAAATGAAAACTGAAGCAAAACTTTATGATTCTCAAAATATCAATATTTAATGAAGTAGATCGGGTTCCTGACTTTTTTTCTGTTTCCTCAGTTCCTAATATGGCTCAGCCTAACACCGTTAGTGATTATTCTCGCCAACCCTAACCACTTGCCTTCTAATAAATTCTGATAGGTGTGTTGGAGGAGAACTGTGGTGCATGGAGTCCTCAGTGACTGATAGTTAAGAGGCAAGTTGCCAGATCATTTTTCTAAAGCACATCCGAGTGGACTCAAACCTGCAACCATTTGGTTAGTAGCGAAACACACCAACTATCAGCACCAAACAGGGCACAAACCCAAGGAGAGCGTGACAGTGCTATTCTCATTTTCTGAACACAAACTCAGAGAAATTAAGTAACTTGTCCAAGGTTACACTGCTGTTAAGTAGTACAGTTTGTGTATCTGAGGACAGATGTCATCCTCTGTGACTTCATGTGTACCTTTCCATGCTGTGAGCTGGAGAGAAACAGAAGCATGAATAAGAGATAACCAACCGCCTTTTGGGGGAAGAAGAAGTGCTACGTATATAAAATAATATGGAGCAGTGAAATTATTTGTATAATCAATCATATAAGGTATATCTTCAGTAGAAGCAATACATATTGAAAAATTATAGATGAGTTTGAGAAGACAAGTAATTCGCCATCTATAATTTTTAAATCCTATTTGCGGCTTTGGTGAAATCATGAAAGAAGGTGGCTTACTCTGAAACAATCAGAATTACAGTCAAAAGATCAGAAAAACACCCGTGCGCATGCGCACATGCGCACACACACACACACACACACACACACTCACGCACCCACACACACACACGCACACACATACCACACACACACACCCACACACACCACACACACACACCACACACACATACCACACACACACCACACACACCACACACACACCATACACACACCACACACACACCACCACCACCCCCCACACACACCACCACCACCCCCCACACACCCACACACACACACACCCACACACACCAACCCCCACTCACACACACACACACCCTCACACACACACCACACACACACCACACACACACCACCAACCCCCCCCCCCACACACCTCTCTATTTTATTTACTTTGGAAATAGGATTCATTAGTGATTTTTTGAATTGGGCTACCTTTGAGAGTGTTAGGTTGTACCTCATTGTTGTTTTCATTTGCATTTCTCTAATGACTAAAGATTGGGAACATTTTCTCATATGTTTGTTGGTCATTCAGATTTAAGCCACTGAGAGACTTCTGGTTCAGGTCCCTTTTCCCCTCTCAAATGGGCAATTTGTTTTTTTCTTTTTCTTTTTGGAAGCTAGCAAAGTATTGAAAATTTTACTAATGAGACCTTTGTCTGATGTGTCACTGCTAAAGATGTTTTCCCAGTCCGTGGACTCTCTTATTACTCACTTGGTGAATTTTTTCGATGTACACAGATGTTTTTTATCTTCAGTATATCCCATTTGTCAATTTGTGCCTCCTCTGTGTGTGTGTTCTTCCCTATTTCTGATAGCCTATGTATTCCCTGTGCCAAAATTCTCAAGTTGGTCCCAATTCCCTCATTGATGGCCCTAAAATTTGGGGTTTAACTTCAAGGTCTGTGATCCACCTTGAGTTTATTCTTGTGCATGGAGTGGGATAAGGATCTTGCTTCATTTTTCTGCAGGTCAATATCCATTTTTTCCAGCACCAATTGTTAAAGAGGGTATCTGATTCCCATTGGATATTTTTTGGGCCCTTATCAAAGATCAGTTGCCTGTATGCTGATGATTTTATTTCTGGGCTTTCAGTTCTTTTCTATTGGACTGAGTATCTGTCATTGTACCAATACCATGAGGTTTTGACAACTGTGGCTGTATAGTATATGCTAAACTCAGGTAAATCAAGCTCTCCCACTGTGTCCTTCTTCTTGAGGAGTTCTCTGCTAATCACGGTCTTCTTCACTCTCCATATGAACTTAGTAATCAATTTTTCCATTTCTTTGAAGAAAGATGAGGGTAAATGTATCGGATTGCATTAAACTTATAAAGTGCCTTTGGCAGAACTGACATCTTGAATATATTGAGTTTTCCAATCCACGAGTAAGCGATATTCTTCCATTTGTTGAGGTTGCTCTTGGTTTCTTGTAATAGTGTTCTGTAGTTTTCCCCATATAGATCTTTTGTTCTTTCACTCAGGTATATCCCTAGATATTTCAATTTGTCTTTGGCTATTGTGAAGGGTAACACCTTTTTGATCTCTTCTTCTGTGGTCTTATCTGATGTGTATAACAGTCTGATAGACTCCTGTTTGTTGATATTGTATCCTGCCACTCTGCCAAACTCCTCTATTGCTTCTAGTAATCCCCTTGTGAAACTTTTGGGATTTTCTATATATAAAATCAGAAAGCAACAAGTGTTGGAGGGGCTGTGGGGAGACAAGAACTCTCGTCCGCTGCTGGTGGACCTGTAAGTATGTAGAGCCACTATAGATATCAATCTCACGATGTCTAAAACAGATGGGAATTGAGTTATCATACGACCCAGCAATCCCCCTACTAGGCATATAACCAGAAGAGGCAAGAAACAGACCATGGCCAGACATCTGTGCTCCAATATTCATTGCAGCAAAGTTCACAATTGAAAGGAGTTGGAAGCAACCCAAATTTCCATCAACCGATGATTGGATTAAAAAGCTGTGGTATATACATACAGAGGAATACTAAGCCTCGCTAAAAAGCAGTGATGAACGTATGAAGCACATCGCTGCATGTGAAGAACTGGAGGAGATCATGCTAAACAAAGTAAGTCCAGCACAAAAGGACAAATACAACATGAGTCCGCTGAGGTAAGCTTTTTTAAAAATGCAAAAAGGGCATAGGGAAAAAGCTACTTTATACAAAAGTTCCTGGGGTGAGGACCAGGAAGTATAGAAGCGACCAGACCAAATACAAGAATACACATGGTAAACAACTAAAAAGGCAGTGGGGAAAGGAAAAAAAAACAAAATAATAATAATAATGAAGAGATGGGTAGCGGGGGCACAGGGCACTAACCCATCCAAGGGGAGGATATTGTTTACATCGCCACAGGGAAAGTGGGACCAGACTTTAACCCAGTGCTCCAAGATGTGAATGCAACATGCCAGCATAGAGTAGGGAACCAGTGGAGAGGTCTGGGGTGCTGGCCCCAATCCCAACTACTACATGGACCCCTGCCCCTCCCCCCAGAAGAATTTATTTCAAAGGACGGCATTGAATCTTCAGCTCCAGGAGAGGGACATATCTAATTGGAGCACAAGGGAGCAGATGAACGGGGAGGAGGAGAGAGTGGAGCACATCCTGGCCCAACAGGCCTTGAGAACAATGTTCCCAATTAGAGCAGCCAGTCCACAGAGAGGACCACATAGCGGGCCCCACTATGAGACATGACGCCCCTTACTGACCCATAGCTTGCAGGGGACAACACTGGAGCGACAGTGTGGGAATTGCACCCGATCTGATCTCTCTACACCGAGGCAAAACACTAAGGGAGTGCAACAGAACAGCAAGGAAATGGAGTGGCAAAGTCCCCAGGGAAAGCTGAAGGTGGACTTTGGGGCCAGGGCATGGGGCCCCAACTGCCTGCACTGGAAAACACTCCTAAAGGCCAACAAACAGTCCTTGAACTGCAAGCTTATCTTTCTTTCTTTTTTTTAAAAACATTTTATTAGGGGCTCATACAACTCTTATCACAATCCACACATATACATACATCAATTGTATAAAGCACATCCGCGCATTCCCTGCCCCAATCATTCTCAAAGCATTTGCTCTCCACTTAAGCCCTATGCATCAGGTCCTCTTTTTTTCCCCCTCTGTCCCCACTCCTCCCTCCCTCATGTGCCCTTGGTAATTTATACACTGTTATTTTGTCATATCTTGCCCTATCCAGAGTCTCCCTCCCCACCCCCTTCTCTGCCGTCCCTCTCCCAGGGAGGAGGTCACTTGTGGATCCTTGTAAAATGTTCCCCATTTCCAACCCACTCACCCTCCACTCTCCCAGCATCGCCCCTCACACCCTTGGTCCTGAAGGTATCATCCACCATGGATTCCCTGTGCCTCCAGCCCCCATTTGCACCAGTGGACAACCTCTGCCCTATCCAGTCCTGCAAGGTAGAATTTGGATCATGGTAGTTGAGGGGAGGAAGCATCCAGGATCTGGGGGAAAGTTGTGTTCTTCATCGGTACTACCTCGCACCCTGACTGACCCATCTCCTCTCCTAAACCCCTCTATGAGGGGATATCCAGTGGCCGATACTTGAGCCTTGGGTCTCCACTCTGCTCATCCCCCTTCATTCAATATTATATATCATATATATGTCTTTTTTCTTGCATGATGCCTTATACCTGGTCCCTTGGCACCTCGTGATCACACTGGCTACTGTGCTTCTTCCATGTGGGCTTTTTTGCTTCTGAGCTAGATGGCTGCTTGTTCACCTTCAAGCCTTTAAGACCCCAGACACTATCTCTTTTGATAGCCGGGCACCATCAGCTTTCTTCACCACATTTGCTAATGCACCCATTTGTCTTCAGCGATCCTATCATGGAGGTGGGCAGCCAATGATATGATTTTTTGTTCTTTGATGCCTGATAACTGATCCCCTCGGGACCACTCGATCACACAGGCTGGTGTGTTCTTCAATGTGGGCTTTGTTGCTTCTGAGCTAGTTGGCTGCTTGTTTATCTTCAAGCCTTTAAGACCCCAGTCACTATCTCTTTTGATAGCAGGGCACCATCAGCTTTCTTCACCACATTTACTTGTTCACCCGCTTTGGCTTCAACAGTTGTGTCGGGAGAGTGAGCATCATAGAGTGCCAATTTAATAAAAGAAAGTATTCATGCATTGAGGGAGTGCTTGAGTAGAGGCCCAAGGTCCTTCCGCCACCTTAATACTAAACCTATAAATTAGACACTTAGATCTATTTGCCCATCCTCATATATTTTTGCATGTTCATGTCTTTGTCTAGACCTCCATAAATGCCCCTTGACTCCCTGCTCCTTCCTCCATCTCCCTTGACTTTCCTCCTGCCCTACTACCATGCTCTGTCACCACCTGGGCTAGAGTATACCTCTTCTCTACGCAACCTTACCCTTGATCATTCCCCACCAGGCCTGCCACTCCCCCCTCACTACCATTTTGGGTCCCATGTTGTTCCCTTGTCCCTGTGTTTGTTCACACCACTTAGTTACCCCCCTACCCCTACCCCACCCCAATTCCCCCCGGAACTGTCTGTCCCATTATTTTTCCTCCAGATAGTTCATCCAGCCTGTCCTATTCAGACAGACCTGTGGAGACACTAACATGCATGAAAACAAGACAGAAGAAAACAAAGTAACAGTATACAACCAGACAAAAAACAACAAAAACAAACCACTGACAAACAGTCCTTGAACTGCAAACTCTTCTTTCTTGCTGTGTTTTTTTTTTTTTTTTTGGTCATAGGTTTGTTGTTGTTTTGTTTTATATTGTTGCTTGGTTTTGCTCTGTCTTGTTTTTGTGCGTGTTATTATCTCCACAGGTCTGTCTAAATAAGATAGGCTGGGTGAACAATTTGGAGGAGAAAACAACGGGACCAACAGTTCTGGGGGGAAATAGGAGAGGGGAAGGTGGGGGGAAAGGTAGTGGTGTTAACAAACCCAGGGACAAGGGAACAGCAGGTTATCCAAATCAGTGGTAAGGTGGGTGTGGGTAGCCTGGTAGGGCATGATCAAGGGTAATGTAACCAAGAGGAACTGCTGAAACCCTAGTGTGGACTCAGAATTGTAGTGGGACAGGGGGAAAGTCAAGGGAAATAGAGGAAAGAGCTGGGAGGCAAAGGGCATTTATAGAGGTCTAGATAAAAACATGTACATGCAAATATATTTATATATGATGATGGGGAAATAGATCTATGTGCATCTATTCATAGGTTTAGTAGTAAGGCAGCAGCTGGACATTGGGTCTCCACTCAAATACTCCCTCAATGAAAGAATACTTTCTTCTATTAAATTGGCATTCTATTGTGCTCACCTTCTCGACACAATTGCTGAAGTCAAAGTGGGTGAATATGCAAATATGGTAAAGATAGCTGATGGTGCCAGGCTATCAAAAGAAGCGTCTGGGGTCTTAAAGGCTTGAAAGTAAGCAAGTGGCCATCTAGCTCAGAAGCAAGAAAGCCCTCATGGAAGAAGTACACCAGCCCGTGTGATCACGAGGTCTTGAAGGGATCAAGTATAAGGCATCATCAGAACAGAAAAAAATCTTGCCATAGTGAATGAAGGGTTTCAGGGAGGAGATGAGCCAGTCAGGGTGTGATGTAGCAATGATGAAAAATACAACTTCCCTCTAGTTCCTAAATGCTTCCTCCCCCCCACCCCCCACTATCATGATTCCAATTCTACTGTACAAATGTAGCTAGACCAGAGGGTGTACACTGGTACAGATAGAAACTGGAAACACAGGGAATCCAGGGTGAATGATCCCTTCAAGACCAGTGGTGTGCGTGGTGATACTGGGAGGGTAGAGGGAGGGTGGGTTGGCAAGGGGGAACCGATTACAAGGATCTATTAGACCTCCTCCCTGGGGAATGGACAACATAAAAGTGGGTGAAGGGAAATGTCACACAGGGCAAGACATGACAAAATAATAATTTATAAATTATCAAGGGTTCATGAGGGAGGGGGGAACCAGGAGGGAGGGGAAAAATGAGGAACCATGGCTTAGGTGGAGAGCAAATGTTTTGAGAATGATGAGGGCAATGAATGTACCAATGTGCTTTACACAATGGATGTATGTATGGACTGTGATCAGAGTTGTATGAACCCCTAATAAAATGATTTTTTTTAAAGAAATAGGATTCATTAGAGCATACAAAATGCATTTCCTTAGATTTATAGAAATAATATACTAGTTAGCCAAAGAATTAGAAAAAGGTATTTAAGAAGTAGTAAATGTTCTTATGAGAAGTATCATATGGAAGGCTTTTAGTATTATATAAAGAAATTATTTTATTTTTAATAACTATGTTGAAGTTTATTTGAATATGCTATTATAAGCACATTGGTCACAGTATATATATTATTGCTGTAGATAGTATTGCTGTAGATAAAGAGAAAGGAAATATTTCAGCTTTAAAATTACCAGTTTAAGACGAGATATAAAATAATGTAGTAATTAAGAGTTAATGCTATATTCGGGTAACAAAAGTCAGGAAGGAATGAAGATCATTGACGTTTAGGAGACCATGGGTTAGTCGAATGGAGATTTCTGTTCAGTCTTCCTAAAAAGGAGGATTTAAATCCTCTGATGGTGAGAAAAACAGTTTCTGAAATGGAAAACTAAGCATGTTCAATTTAGATTTCTTCTTTTTTTTCCCCCATCTAAATTGAACAATTTTGTCAAGCATCCTTCTTTCACTAAGGATTAGTGTTGAAGACTCCTTTCTAATTCAAGGCAGGAAAGCTGACTGTGCTGACATATTTTAGTTAGCCCTGAGTTGTTTCGCTGAAAATAGCTTTCTAAGTTTTTCCTACAACCAATCCATTATTATCAAAGGCTAAGAGAACATCTTCCTGAAACTAATGATTAGTGATCTTATCTAGAAAAGCAGTGGGAGTGATGAAGTGGAGGGAGGGGACTGGTAGCAGGGTGCTCGGCTTCCCATAGTTCTATTCCTATCTCTCTGTGGCGGTTGAAAATCCAACCTGCCTTGTGTACCTGGATGTAGTGTGAAGCTACTAGGTAGGTACTAGGAGTGTGGACTGCACCGGGAAACACGGTTAGAAGAGGTTAAAGCGTCTTCCGTTTACCTTATGTATTTTGTTACTATCATTCACTGCAATTGGCACACAGCAACTCACAGACAAGATTCATGATTGAAGGGTTTGTTAAAGAAATTAACAAGCTGTAATGTCAGAAACGCTTAGGGTGGTTGTTTACCAGGACCTGTTGCAAAGTTTCAGGTCTACAATAAATGTCCAGAGGGACACCCCCTTTTCCCCCTACCTGCTGTAAGCCCCAATCAGAGGCATTCAGCTCAAGCCCTAGGGTCAGAAAACCCTGCTCCCTCAATAAAGTAACCAGAGACACCCCACTCCTGTATGCCTCAGCCCAAAGGCATTCATTCAGGTCCACCTCCATCTATCAGCAAGTCTGAATTCCCTAAGTTAAGTGAGAGTCAAAGGCACTGCAATCTAAGCACACAAAAGCACTCATCTTAACCGGCTTTGAGGCCTGGAAGTCCATCACTGGTCTATGCTCTGGCTCCAGCTTCTGCTCTTGCTCCTCAGCTTAGGTAGAGCGGTCTTCTGGACACAGGAGTTTCACTGTGCAGGGATCGCAGGTCCACAGAGTACGCTCGGAAATCCCTCCTCCCGCTTGTCTCAGGGCTCACTTATGCACAGCAGGCTGCCACTCCAGGAAATTCTGTTGGCAATTACTCACCAGGGCATTCTATCAGTATCTCCCCCCATGTCTTACCAGACCCATGAAGTGGGAGTTAGAGATTTGAGCTAGAAAAACCATATTGACTAGTTCACAGCTCCTGCAGAAATAACATCTGAATACATCTGAATAACTGTCCATGAGATTTTTGTGCAGCGTTTCAGCAGAAGTTTATTAATTTTTTATAAAAAATACATCCTTATACTTAGCTATGAAACCACGTGTTTCATAGGCCTAGCTTACATCTAGCAGTAACTTTCCGAACATGATTTATTTGGGGGAGACATAGGGCATCTCAGGAAAAATTTATTTTAAAACTCCTAAGGAGAAAGAAATCCTTTACAGCCAGCATGAGCGGTCTTAGTCGTTCTTTCTTCTCTCATGCACACTCAGCATTTTACAGGCTCCAGCACCTAAGAGATTGCTCAAGAACTTCCACCAGCAGGGGAAATTTCCACAGTGGGTAGCAACGAGTTCTGGGAAATGTCCCAAGATATCAACACAGACTCCGCGCCTGCTGTGTCCAATTCTCCACCTTGCCCTGTCTCAAGATTATAGCTCTCTACTAGCTTACTTTGTCATGTGTTCCTTTCAGAATTACCATTATTACCTACCATAATTATAAGGATGCTTCAGATCATGTGGGTTTTACCTACATTTGTTACAAACATGTGCTGCTGTTTTAGTTGCTATTAGTGTTTTTATCACTTGATTTATCCAATTTTTTGGTTAACTACAATATTATAATTACTTATGAGTCTGAATTAACAAGTGTTAGTGACTTCGCTGTTAGCAATCATATGAGATATTACTGGAAGTCAGCTCAAGGTTACAAGCCTCTCCACTTCTTGTTTCTTGTCTCCATACAAGAAATATTATCAGCAAGGGACAAAAATTAGACCAGAGTCAGAGAAAAGTCTTCAAACAGAAAGAGCGTGCATATCAAAGGGGCTACTTTGGGAAATAATTCCAAAGGGGCCTTAGTTAGACTCAAGGGTCCGGTAGATTATAGAATTGAAACTTTGATTTAACCTTTGGAGGGTCTCCCACCCTTGGCTGGCTTGTGTTGGGTGCTTTGCTTTTAGCTACTTCTCTGTAATATACCTCTGCTTTCCAGGGTGGTGTATCCCTGTGGCCCAGCACACCAGGCGCATGCCTCCAGACCCCAAGCTTAAGAATCTGCTCAGTCATGGAGGGTGTTGTGTGAACATCCAGTGTTTCTCTACCCAATCTCTTCCATTGATGAAGATGTTTCCTCATCTGTGTCTTATCTGCCCTTCTGCTTCCTTGATGCCAGAGAGGTATGTGGGGAAACAGGTCTCCCCGTTCTTTTGTGTTAAGATTCCAGCCATCATTATCTCTCTAGCTTTGCCTGCCTCTGTCTAGCTAACATTTCCACCCCTCCCCTAGTGACGCCATCCCAATTGTTCTGAAAGTTGAGGGGGTGAAGATCATCCTTCTGTAACTACGTCCTACTGATGAGGGATGTACAGCTGAGCTGATCTGGAAGGCACTACTTTTATTCCCTATCCGGGTAAGTGGTCGAGGGGAAACACCCACCTGGCATCTGGTAGCGTCCTGATCTGGCAGCTTGAGCAGCAGGTTGGAATATGTTAACTGCTCAATCACCTCGAGCCTCACAGCTTCCAGCATAAACGAGACAAAGTGAACAAGGGTGTTGAGAGTGCAAAGCCCTGAAAGAAGCAAGCATATTTCAAGGGTGTTGCCAACCATGAGCCATTTACAGTCTAGGAATGTATCAATAATTCCCTTTAGCCCTTCTCTGGCCTCTGGGTGAATGGAGTATTAACTCCTACTAAAATGGGTAGAATCTTCCAGTCTAATCACAAATGGTTTGGCGTAAAGTGCCTCCCTTAGAATTCCAAGTCCCCCGAGAAGAGTAGAAACTGGTCTTTTTACCTATGTTCATGTCACTTGATTCATCTTTGACAAATAATGCCATCATACGGACTGGACCCTCCATGTTCACAGGAAGCTCACTGGGGTTCTAACTTTGCTTAGAATGTCCCTCCCTAGTAACAGAAAAGGATGCTCTGGAAGAACTGAAAAGGGCACATCAAAGTGGCGGCTCTCCAGAGGTAATTAAGAGAAACAGTGAAATGTATGTTCTGGAGTGTTCCATCCACCCTCCAATCAGTGGTATCTTGAGGGGGCCTCTCTATGATGTCAACACTGAAAACATGCCTCTTGGACCAACCGGAAACCCACAGGGCTTCCATCAACCTCAAAGGTTACCCTAGGCTCCATCCCACTGATGAGGATAAGGATGGGATAGGGAAAGGGATGCGGATGGGGCTGCGGCAGCGGCGCAGAGGGGGCTGTTGTAAGCGGGAAGTAGCTAGAGTGCAGAGCCCCATCACTTAAAGGCTATGGTATTTAAGGTTGCCGATGTGAGACAGAGCAGTCTGGGTCTCAGAGCAGTCCCTCTTCTAATTACCCAACTTTTGGTCTAGGGGGAGTGACTTCTGGGAATGTCTCACCCAGGACATTTGAGCTTCTGTTGCATTTCCCAATGGGAGTGTATCTGTATGGATGCTTACTTTAGTAAGCTTCGGGGCTTCTGTCCCTTCAGGGCAACTGTTTCCTCCACAGGCTTCTCCTTTTCCGAGTCCTCTTCTGCTAGTCTGTGTCTCTATTGTAGAATACTGAGGAAGCTCTTTTAACATACCTTCCAGGGGAATCAATATATCCATTCTTAATTTTAAAAAATTTCTTCCTGGTACCTGGGGCAGATTGAGTTATAAATGTATTTTTTAACACTGTCTGTCCAGTGGGATTCTAAGACTCTAATCTGTGTTCTTTCTCAGGTGCTCTAAAGAGGCAGGCAGGTTGTTCTGAAGCCCTTAGTCAATGGATGCTCTGTTTTAAATACTTAGTTGGCTTCTGTTGAAAATCTCCTATTCCTTGTAAAAGACAGAAGTGTTTGTGTGTTCTTTTGACTACTTCCCTTCTATTGCATAATAATCCCAGTGGGGATCAGTACTAGGTTTTGCTTCTGTCCCTGATGGATAAGTACCATTTTGAATAAGCATTTCATCAGCATTTGCCAAGGCCATTTCTTTAATAGTTTCCACCTAAGAGGCGGTTAAAGGTTCTTGAAAGATCAGATTAACATGTTTCCAAGACAAGTCAAACATTATCTTTCTCCATTCCTAAATGGACTTGTTGGGGTCACCTGTAAAACTCTCCAATGTATCATTAATGCTCACTAAATCCTGCATGGGGAATGAGGCATGCATGCTATTTGGCCCAGCATTTCTCACAAAGGAAAAATCTGAGAGTAGCTGGCCGTGGGCAGTGGCTTAGGCTCTGTCTGACTTGCTGCCCAGCTTTCATTGGAATTCAGGTTCTGGAGCAGGCAAAGCAGCCTTGGGCTGCTGGGGTCCCATGTGGAGATACTTGGAGCTGGCTTTTTCACTTTCAAGTTCTATTTGTTCCGTCCATAGGTCCGCAAGAATACAAGGTCAATCTTAAAACTCCTGTACTATTGTGGAACATTTCACAGAGCCATAAATGCCCGCACATACGGGACTTCTGTCCATTTTCCTTTTCAAAACAAGTCTAGTGGTAAGATAGAATCATAATTTAACCTACCATTTTAGTGTCAAATTTCCCCACTGCCCAATTTATACTGAGTCCAAGCTGTGTTGGCAGAGAACATAGGTCTGTTTCTTTTGGAAAACACAAGTCTGCTTATTTTTAGAGACTGAGTATCAACTTGTCCCAGTTTTTTAGTCTGCATCCTAGAAGCATTGTGTTTTGGTTTCCATCTGAAAAAAGAACAGAGGAGCGCATGGCAGAGACCTTGAGCAGCCTCTTATTTCTCCACATTAAAAAATAATAACTATTCAGAAAGAAGTGCTCCCCTCCAGAAGCCTGAGCTTCTGGAATTACTACCTCAGGTCTGCTGCAAAATTCCAGGATCGATCAAAGGAAGGTGGTAAGGTCAAATGACCTTTTGCATGACTTCTAAGATTTACAAAAAAGTGCCAGCCTACTAAAGATGCTCTTTTAGGGACTAGAACATTATAATAAGACCCACATAGTAAAATTTCACCTCGGCTCCATTTGTCTCAAAGCTTGTAGGGGAAAGTGACCTGAGATATAATCCTTCATCTCTTCTAAAGTGTCTTTTGGCTGTGGGTACCAGGTCAATTCTGACTTGCAGAAACACTAGAGGGCAAATGCTCATGAGGCAGAAAGCCATATCCTTCCCCTATAGAGTAGCTGGTGGTTCCAAACTGCTGACCAGGCAAAAGAGTAACTCACTAAACCACCAGGATTCCTAATCTATGGTAAATAGACAAGGACCCCGATGGATTGATCACTGTATTATTCTAAGGATGATACTTTAAATGAATGACAGAACCTGCCTAACAAAATACAACATATTTTACAGGAATTCTGCGGGGTGGGTAAAATTATATTTGCTAAAGGCCAAGAGAAAAACGCAGGTGCTATGTAGTGGCCATCTCCATGGCCCAATCAGTCTCCATCTTTTCCCTCTTGGCATATTTCAGAGACAGAAGCTGGTGGCATTGCCTAGTGGGTCTGTGTGCTGTTTGTCATTTATGTGGTTGGTATTTGCTCTCTTGTTTGTGTGGGGATATCTTGGACATCTAATACACTGAGGATGACTCAAGTGCCCCTGGCAGACCATGCCTGTTTAGCCGCACCCCCTGAAGAGTCTGTTGGTTAAATTGTGGCGTGTTCTCATGGATTTCCTATGAGGTACCTTCACATCATGGGATTCACCCTGACACCCCTGATGAATGTCCAGGTATGTTAACCAGCGGGAGAAAATATCTCTTTACTCTCAGGATTCTGGAATGTCTGGACACTCATATAAATGTATTTCTTGTCTGAACGTGCCCCTGCTTTGAATTCTCCCTCTGTGGAGGCTTCAAACGAAAACGAGAGTAAGTGAAAAGAGATGAGGAGAGATCACAGATTAGACTTTTTCCCAAAGGAACATTGACAGTCACTCATTTCCAGTCATAGATGGGTGCTAGACTTAACTTCTCCAAGTAGCCAAGTCACACAACGAGAGATGTTACCAGTATCCTTTCTACTCCTTGGTATTTATCCCACTCACAATACAATTTTCAGATGAGGGACAACATTCAGATTAGAATCAAAGGAGAGGGTTGAACAGAAAGGATGAGTTTATTGAAGAGAAGTCTATGGAAAATCAGTCCAAATGGAACTTGGTGAGTCTCAAAGGCCTGGCAGAAGGAAAAGTTGAATCCTTTATTCAGTTCCTAGCAGCCTTCTCACCATTGACTGACTTAGTGCCTGGCATAGGCTTCTCACTCACTCCTGTGCCTTCAACTGATGAAGAACTGTGTCTGAGTTGCCTCGAAGCTTCCTTTGTGATGGAAAAGGTATGAGGGGAACAGGTCTCCCCCTCCCGTGTGTGTTAGCATTCCTGCCATCATCACCTCCCCTCCCTCTGCCCACTCTAGTCTATCCAATGCAATCTAAGAAATTTCACACTTTAGAATTTCATAATTATAGCTATAATGTGATCAAACTTTGGATTAAAATGGGTAATAAACCTTGCCAATGATCCTGTTAGGTCTGATATGACAGGAGGTTCATGGGAAAGGGGAATGCCGATAACTCCTGTACTGGGGGGTAACAGTTCTAGTGAAGCCATAGCTTGACTTTTCCCACCGGAGAGAAACAGAGCCCCCTTTAAAAAACAAAAACGGAGCCCCCTTTAAAAAAATAAATAAATGAAAGAGTCCCTGTGTTCCGGCACTCTGAAACCCTTGAATGCGGAGCGAGGGGCGATGAGGGAGGAGCAAGGTTCCTGGCTCCACTATGATAGCACAGAACGCCTGACGCATGTGTCCAATTGGCAGAATGTAAGGTTCGTGTGCAGGGTGTCACAGAATGTCCTTGAATGCCCACAAGCCTTTATTGTAATGGAGCCCACATGAAAATGAATGAGCAAATGTTAAATAGGGATAAAATGACTGCCTGGATTTCTTCTGTTTTCCTTTCTTCTTTCACCACCCCCGACTTGGAAAGCAACAAAAAAAGAATAGAATGGGAGGGAAACGAGGAGAAATTTAAAATTCACAGACTAGAGATTTGAATAGCATAATGACTAAGGACTGTGTTAGTCTGGGTCGACCAGAAAAACAAATTCAGAGACACCCATGTGGGTACAGGAGAGAGCTTTATATCAAAGAGTAGTTGCATATTAAGTAAACCTCCCAGCCCAGTTCCGATCAAGCCGAGATGTCCCATACTGGTCTATAAGTTGCTCTTCAAACTCACACAACACATGCAATGATGCCAAGTGCAACAAGATCACAGGCCAGTGGGTGAAAATTCCTGTGGAAGCAGCTCAGCGCTGGCACACTCCTCCGTGTGGCACCTCCAGCTCCAGGGCTCCGGCTGCCTTCAGCATAGCTCCATGTGGCTTGTCAACAGAATGTGAAGCAGAGAGTGTGTGCCCCGCCTCCAGGGAGGAAGATAGGAGTTCCCAGAAACCTCAGGCGAAGGCCCTGCCCACACAGAGGCATCATTGGCTCTGACCTGATTGAGAGACTAAACTCCACCCCTTCTCTCAAGTTGACAGGACACTTAACTGCTACAATAACTAGAGAGATGATAGAATTAGGCCCTGTTCATAGCCTAATTTACTTATTCCCTGTGTGGTCTTTTGGATAGCACTTAACTCCTCCTAGCTGAAAACTGGTAAATAAGTGTAGCACCCTCTTTTATGATTTGAGAGAATTAAGTGAGATAATACAGGTAAGCCTAAAATGGATGGCACATCATTTTGTATCTGTTAGGATTATCATTAGCTGAATGTAACCCCTTTAAGCTGTATTCCTTCTGTCTATAAAATGATGATGATAGCTACTTTGTGTCAGTAAATTTCATTGTGTTGATTGGAATATCAAGACAGAGGAATCTGATGAACGCCCACTGATCATAGTGCAGGAATGTGACTAGCCTCAATAGCAAAGAATGCAGAAGAATGGACTTGAGCAGTTGAAGTTTGGCTGAAATGTAGCACCTGATCATTACATATTCCTTTTTACTTACTTTTAATTTATTCTGGTTTTTGTTTTGTTTTGATAATTATCTGCTTCCTTTTCCAGGAGGTTTTTCTTTCTTTTACTTCTTCAATAGTTCTGGGTCCTTTGGGGGTTTTTCACTTTGTGTGGTTTTCTGTAGAGGGAAGTTGGAGGTAGTAGTGGTGGTGGTGGTGGATCTATTAAGACAGAAACTGTATTTTCTTCAATTACCTGTGGATACAGAACAGAAGATAGAGAGGAAGTGAGTGACAATAACAATGAGTACAAAAAGGAAGAAAGTGTCATGAAGTTAAGTGTGGTGATGGTTGCACAAACCTTCTTAATATGATTGCTAATGAATTCTATGATATGCAAATTATATCTCAATAAATCTATTTTTAAATTATTATTTTCCAACAACAAATAATGGAAATGAAGTATCTATCACACACACACAACAACATCAACAATGCACACACAGCTTTTGTAAATTTCCCATCTTTCTTTCTCCTCTTTTTTTCTGGGCTAGTGCTTTCATAATCATACCTTGAAATCAAAAACATAAAATCTAGACACAAAATATAGTCTGTATCCTATTTGTTAGTTAGTTTACTGTGCCAACCTGGCCAATAAATTCATGTGTGGTTAATTGAATGGCAGAGGGATAAATGATCTCAGTGAGCCTCACCTTTCTAGTTCTCCGGTCTCTTGCTTGGTGATGGTCGCACTAGGGTGCAGCTGCCTTAGCCAGTTCCTGCTTCAGCTTGCAGGCTGACTTCCAGCAAGACATCTCCAAGGAGAAGCCATGTGGTCCTACCCCCATGGAGCACTGGGTTGTGGAGCAGCTGTGTGGAGACCACTGCCAGCGCTGAGATGCTTACACATTCACTGACTCGGCTTTCCTCCTTCAATCGGCATCAGTGTGTCTGTTTTGTGAGATGGAAGAGGATTTTGTGGACTTGTGTTGGACATATGGATTAATGGGTTAATATTGTACTTGTGGGCTTGGGCGTCACTGGGTTGGGATGTTTTCTTGATACGCACTTAAGCTTTATATAAAACTCTCTCTTATACATGGGTTGCTGTGGATTTGATTCTCTAAAGTACCCAGATGAACAAACTATGATTTTAAGAAATTTCATCACTCTGAACACACAGTTAGAAGGGCCTGGGGGGGGGGGGGGAAGGCCAACCAATCCAATTCTGAAAAAGCAGCCATTGGAAACCATATGGAGCACATGGGGACACCGTGGTTCAGGTTTGACTCTAGGGCAACTGTTTTCATTCTTTGCTTTGTTGGTCATTTGGTTGGTTTTAATTAAGCAAAAGTTGACTCATTTATGATGATGGCTTATTGATCCACTTAGGAGGATGTTTGTTTTCTTTATGTTGAGGTGCAACATGTGCTAAAGATTGTACTTTTTCATCTTCAGCAATTTATGCTTCAACTACTCCTTTCTGTTACTAGTTAAGGTGGTGTTTTTTGTGTGTGTCTTGCAGGTTGTCGGAGACATTTCCTCCAATTTGGTATCACATTGTTATTCATATGTCCATAGTCTCAGATCATTTGCTCAGCATATAGACTCAATAAGTAAGAGGAATAGATAAAATCTTGAATCACACTGATTGAAAATAATACAATGATCTCTTATAATATTCTAACAACTTCTGATTGAACTATAGATAGGTTTTACATGAGAACAATTCATTGTGTGGAATTCCCATTCCTTCCACTGTTATGCATAATTCATGATGATCCACAAAGGCAAATGCCTTTGCAAAGTCAATAAAAATAAGGTAAATATCTTTCTACTTCCAGCTCAGATTCATCTGACATCAGCAATGATGTCCTTTACTTCACATTCTCTTCTAAATCTGGATTTTATTTGTGACTGTTCTCTGTTGATGTGGTCTTACAATCACGTTTGATATGTCATCAGTAAAATCACACTTCCATGTGATGCTAATGATCTTGTTTGATAATTTCAATTTTTAAATGTTTATATCTTGATTGCTGAAGGCATGAGCATTGATTGAAGAATCAAACAATACAAACCTTGATCACTTCTAACTTTTCTCCATTTTTCATGTGACCTATTGCTCCAGCTGTGAGAATTGGGTCTTCTTTATTGAATTGCAATCCTTACTGAAGGCTGTAATCTTTTATCTGCATCATTAATTGCTTCAAATCCTCCTCGCTTTCAGCAAGCAAGGTTGTATCATCTGCATATCACAGGTTGTTAATAAGCCTGCCTCCAATCCTGATGTCATATTCATCTTCATATATAAGTCGACGTCTCTGATTATTCACTCAGCATACATTGAAAAAGTGTGGTGATAACATAAAACCCTGAGGCACACCTTTCCTGGTTATAAATCATGCCCTTGTTCTGTTCACACAACTGCATCTTGATCCTGTACAAGTCCCACAGGAGCACAATGAAGTGTTCTGGAATTCCCATTCTCCTCAAGGTGATCCATAATTTCTTATGACCCACACATTTGAATGCTTTGGCATAGTCAATCAAACACAAGTAAATATTGTTCTGATAGTCTCTGCTTTCAGCCCCAATCCATCTGACATCAGCACTGTTCCACCTCCTCTTCTGATTCTGGCCTGTATCTCTGGCAGCTCCCTGGAAATGTCCTGCAACAGCCATTGTTGGATAATCTTCAGCAAGATTTTACTTGCTTATGATAACAGTAATATTGTTCTATAATTTGAATATTTTTGTATGACCTTTAATTAGAAAGTTACTGTCTTCCAAGTTGACTGGCATAGATGAATGAGAGCTTCCAGTGCTTCATCAGCTGGTTGAAACATTTTAATTGGTATTCTATCAATATCTGAAGCCTTGCTTTTGGCTAATTGTTTCAGTGTGGCTGGAATGTCATCCTTCAGCACCATTGGTTCTTACTTATATGCTACCTACTGAAATGGTGGAATGTCAACTAGTTATTTTTAGTACAGTGACTGTGTATTCTTTCCATCTTCATTTGATGTTTCTGCATTATTCAATAATTTTCTCAAATAATCTTTCAAAATTGCAACTTAAGGCTTGAATTTTTTTTCTTTAGTTCTTTCTGGTTAAGATATGTTGAGTGTGTTCTTCCCCTTTTGTTTCATGATTCTAGCTCTTTGCACATTTCATTATAATGGTCTTCTCCAACTGTCCCTTGAATTTTTCTCTTCGCCTCTTTGATGTCAACCTTTCTTGCATTTGCTTTAATTACTCTACAATTAAGACTAAGTTACAGTGTCTCTTCTGACATCCACTTTGATTTTTTCATTCTTTCCTGTATTTTTAATGATTGTGTTAGTCTGAATATACTAGAGAAACAAATTCACTGACACTCCTATATGTGTAAAAGAGAACTTTATATCAAAGAGTGATTGTATATTAAGAAACATCCCAGCCCTGTCCAGATCAATTCCATAAGTCCAATGTTAGCCCATATGTCTGATACTAGTCCATAAATTCCTCTTTAGACTCACGCAGCCATGTCATGATGCCAAACTCAGGAAGATCACAGGCCAGTGGGTGGAATGTCTTGTAGATCCAGTGGCAGTGGAAGCATCTTAGCACTGGAGTGGGTCTCCACGTGACTCCTCTAGCTCCAAGACTCTGGCCCCACATGTGTCTCCATGTGGCTTGTCGACAGGAATATGAAGCACAGAGTATGTGAGTCCCACCTCCTGGGAGGTAGACAGGAGACCCCAGAATACTCAGGAGAAGGCCATGCGCACACAGAGGCCTCATTAGCAATGACCTGATTGACAGGCTGGACTCCACCCCTTCACTCAAGTTGACAGGAGAATACGTAACTGCCACAATGACCTTTTGCTTTCTTCATGAATGATGGTGTTTTTAATCTTCCAATAGTTCATCGGATCTCCTGTCATTAGTGTTCGAGGAATCAAATTTGTTCTTAATGTGTTCCAGAAATTCAGGTGGGATTGTCTCAAAGTCACTTTCTGGCTCTGATGGACTTATTTTAATTTTCTTCAGCTTTATCCTGAACTTACATAAGAGCGATTACAGATCTGTTTATTGAGCTTCTCCATTGTGTCTCCCCACAAATGTAGTCAATTGGTTTCTGTGTGTTACATTTGGAGAAGTCCACGCATATCGTCACCTTTTGTGTTGTCAAAGAAGGCGTTTGCTATGAAGAAGTCGTGGTCTTGTATCGATCTGTCAGGTGATCTCCTGCTTCTTTTCTATCACCAAGACCATATTTTTCCATGACGGTTCTTTCATCTTTCTTTCCAAATTTTGTATTCCATTCACCACTAATTAGTAATGAATATTGATTCCATTTGATCAATTTTCTGACTGTAAACATTGGTAGAATTTTTCAGTTTCTTCAACTCTAGCTTTCATTTCTTTGATGGGGATAGATGTAATCCTATCACACACAGCCTTGTACTTCATGATTTATTTTGCAATGGCCATTTTGAAGATGGATGTCATGCTCTTCCTCTTGATTACTCTTCTCAGCATAGTAAATCATATGACTATTTCTGGTTCAAAAATACCAGTCCATTTAGGCTCACTAGTGTATAGGGTATTGATCATCTTGCATTCTAGTTCATTTTTTACACAATCCAATTTCCTGAGATTCATGCTTTGCACATTCTGAGTTCTGATCATTAGCAAATTTTTGAGGCTGTTTTTCCTTATGTTGAGTCATGTGTCATCAGCAAATGCAGATCCCAATGTATCCCCTCCCATAAACTTTACCTGGCTCACAAACCATGGGGACCTCCAGGGGAATCAGTTCCTCCTCAGGCACATTTCCAGTGACCTCCAACCTGAGGAGCCCATCCTCCAGCATTATATTTTATATTGTTCTGTTTCCATTAATTAATTAGGTCTTCAGTATCTGACAACGCTTCAAACTATGTCCAAGAATTTCAGTGACATCATCTTCCACTGCAATGTGGAATGGAGCTCTTCTTTGTCCTTAATCCACAAGCTCTCCTGAAACCTGTCACTTTGGATATATCTACTGACATTTGTAATACTACTGACATATTTTTCCAGCCTAAAGCAACACACAGGCCACCACAGTAAGAAAAACTCATATACCAGCGGTGTAAGTTCATATTAATGCTTAAATAAAGAGGAGAGACTCAAACACAATTTTAAAAGCTCTAAAATACAATTAAATAAAATTTACTCATGAACAATTTGTTCTATATTACTATGTATTAAGCACTATTACTATGTATTAATTACATTTTAGATAACCTGAATAATTCAGACAGAAAGTTATACCAATTTGAATGTAAATATTAACCAAAAGCATAATGTTATATTTTAATGAATAAATAACCCCCAGCTACCAAATTCTACCTACTACTTTCATGTTGTTAGGTGTCATCCAATTGCCTCCAACTCAGGAATCCCTTGTAAATAACAGAACAAACTGAAGCCCATCCTTACATCATCTTCACCATGTTTGAGTTCATTGCTTTAACCTTTGTAACAATCATGTCATTGAAGGTTGCTTTCATTTTTGACGAACTTCCACTTGAGGATGTGTACAAAGTATTGACATCTTTGCTTCTAGGAAGCAATCAGGTCCTATTTCTTCTAAAGCAGGTTTGTTTGTTAAAGAAATGCCATATATTCAGTATTTGAATTAAGGCTTCAAATGAAATGCATCAATTCTCCTTTTATTTTTTTTCTGTTAAGCTTTTGCATACACATGAAATGATTGAAAAGATAATGAGTTGTATCAGGTGTAGCTTAGTCATCAAAGTAATATCTGACATCTTTGCTTTTAAAAATATTTAAGTATTTGCAGCAGATTCTTCCCATAATTTCTGCTTTCATGGAGGTGATTATAGAATGGCAATCAACTTTTTTACTTTGCTTAAAACTTGAATTCATCAAATTCTTGAATTCATGCTACTTACGTATTGTCATCTGGATTCACAAAAGAGATGTCATTATTAGGTGACTGTTGATATCTTGGTAGATCAGCCAAATATCGGCATCAGAAGAGTCAAATCATTCTGATTAACTCATTAAACTAGAGCCCAAAGTTTTAGAGCTTAGAGACCTGGAGAGGTTCCCCGGGGCAGATTTCTCTTTTGCGGCCCCTGCAGGAAGACTTGTAGTAAGATGTAGCCATCTTGATTCATGCAAATACATTGTGCACTTTCACCAGCACCAGCGTTACCATTCTCCCTAGAAAAATATTCTCTTTGATATCAATGACCAAAGGAGGATTTGTGGATATTAGTCTGAAGAAGGACCATGAAATGGAGGCCAATGGGAAAGGGGGGTTGGCAAAAAAGTATCAGTATTATTTCATGGTGGTAGGATTGCTATTACAAGTATTATAAGAATCAGTCTATGTAATCCAGTTAGTGGATGTCTCAGAATTATCATAGGAAATGATTATCATAGGAAATTATCTTAGGAGTGACCATTTGAAATAGAGATAAAGGAAGATTTAAAAAGACAAAGGAAGAGAATAAGGCTACCCTGTCCATACCGAGATGCAAGGTGCAAACTGCAGTCTATTAATTTTATTCATTTAAATAATATCCCCAGTATGGAGAAATAAAAACCAGTAGGTTAGGGTTACAGAAAATGGTTAGAATGAAAAGCTCTGTGTGGTGTAGTGAAACTATGTACATATGGTGCTTCTATCTATGTCCCTAAACACCCCACTAAATGATCAGATGTTGTTGATGTTGTTTGTTGTTGTGCCATCTACTTGACTCCACCACAAAGAACCCTATGCACAAAAGAATGAAATGCTGCACAGTTCTGCACACTCTCACCAGTCTTCCTGTGTCAGCGCCATTGTGTCAATTCAGAGTGTCGATGACCTTCCTCTTTCTCGCCGTCCCTCCACTTTACCAAACATGACAACCTTTCCCAGGGACTGCTCTCTCCTGACAATATGTCCAATATGTGAGACAAAATCTTGTCATCCTTGCCTTTAAGGAGCACCTTGGTCTTACTTCTTGCAGTACAGATCGATTTGTCCTTTTTAGCATTGTTGGTACTCTCAATAGTCTTCTCTGGCACCACAATCCAAATGCATCAATTTTTACATGGTCTTCTTTATTCAATGTTCCACTTTCACACGCATTTGAGGCAATGGAGAATACCACGGCTTGGGTCAGGCACACCTTAGTCCTCAAATTAAAAGCCTTATACTTCAATACTCAAAAGAGATCTTGTGTAGCAGATTTACTTAATGCAACACATCTTTTGATCTCTTGACCGCTAATCATTAGCACATTTTTCCATAAACATTGCTTGTGGCTCTAAGTGAGACAAAATCCTTGACAATTTCAACCTTGATTAGATGAGATCATGCAAATAAGGTGTAGAAGACTCTGAGATTGGTCGATTTTGCCATTCTTGGACGTATAAGGAAGCCATTGCAGAAGAAGGAAGTAATAATTCTTGTGACTTCCAAGAACAATGAGCCAGCAGTGGAGCATGTTGAGATCCCTGCCTAAATGGTGAAGGCCCCCGAGGCTGTGGTACGAAGACAACAAGTCAGAGCAGAGGGGTTGTGCCATTTGGATGGAGAGACAGTGAAGCCAGGTCACTAGTAGTCTTCCTGATCTTCGGAGGTACAAGCCAAGGGCCCATATCACTGAGAGGCTCATAAAACAGCTTCTCTCTGAGAAGTGAAGTGCTATGGATAAAGAATATAATCTTAATATTTTCTGATCCTGACTTGTGGCAACTTCTTAACTTCCTCATCATCTCAGTATTGTCTGTGAGTTCTGTATAACCATTGCAGTGGATTATTGAAGCCAGCAGAGCAGTCCAGGGTTGGGGAACAAATGGTTGCTGTCAGAATAAAAATACATGGAGGGGGAAGTCTTGCCTAGCCTCAGCCTAAAGGCCACTGGGCTCTATGAGGTTGGGTTCTCCTTTTAATTTGCAAAGCAGGAAGAATTCACAAGTCATTTCCTTCACACCCAGATCAAAACAAGCCTCTGTTCTCTGCTTGTCCCTGGTGTGATTAAATGGTGAACATGTTTCGCTACTCTAAAAGAAGCTGGAGTTTGAATCCACCAAGGGGCACATCCAAAGAAAATCCCGGCTCTCTACTTCTGAAAAATCATTCTTTGAAAACCTAATTGAGTACATTTCTAGTGGAATACACAGGGATGCCATGAGTCCAGAGTGGACCAGACTATAGCTCTTTTCTTTTTATTTCTGCTTTCATGTAGTTTAAGACATGTTGATGGAGCCCTGGTGACAGGCGGGATTACTTGCTGAGTTGCTACCCTCAAGGTCAAAAGTTTGAGCCCATCAGTTGCTCTGCTGGAGAAAGATGAGTTTCGTCCTGTTGCAAAGATTGATAGAATCAGAAGTCCACAGGGGAAGATCAACCCTATTCATGGATTGCCACGACTCAAGGGCTGACTTGATAGCAGTGAGCTTTGCAGGCCAGCTACCGTATATACTTATGTATAAGCCGAGTTTTTCAGCACATTTTAATGCAGTTTTTGTAGTAAAATTAGGTGCCTCAACTATATTCAAGTTGGCTTATACTCTAGTATATAGGTACTTACTTAAATTTGTTGTACCTCAGTTTTCTCTCTCATGAAAAAGGAATGTGAATAATACTTTCATTAAAGAGGAATTGTAATAATGCTTACATTTGAGGATAAAAGGAAATAAAAAACATAACACACAAAAAGTTTCAAACAAATATTAGGCATTATTATGATTTCATACTTTGTACATTCCTATAAATTTATTCAATTAATAATCAAGGGCCTTTCCCTGTAGCTGTTGATTCCTATAAGACATAAGGAAAAATTTCTTTCCTTTCCATAGTCCTTTCTAAACCTGAAAAGCTGGAATTACTGCATCAGTTACACAGATTATCTGGAAATGTTTCACATCTTCTAGATTACATATGTAGGATTGCCACAGCAAACCACAATTCTTTAATCATTAATCTATCTACATACTTTTACTCTTAAACAAGATATATTAATTATTTGTTTTCCTGTCTTCTAAATTCAAAGAGAGAAATCAATAGATGTTTGTTTTTGAAATAAAGCATTGTTCAAGAGAATATTGAAAAGTAGATAGGCATAAAGTGCTGTCTAGTAAACATTTTGTGTCCTGAAGGAGAGCAGGGAATTTGGACACTAGTTTGGTGGCCATTGAGGAGGAAGAAGGAAAATGGGTGACTAACTCCTGCTCCACTAGGTTATGATAAAAAAAATAGATCGCAAGATTGAGATATGAACGTGAAAAGAACAAAGAAAACGATGAAAATTAACCCAGACAGTCAGAAAGTAAAAGTCAAAAGGCAAGGAAATGAAGCTCGCAGAGGAAATAGGAAACCACAGAATGGGGGTGTGTCCTTTGGAAATTAGCATGATGGTAACTGAGCTGCTAAGTGCACCATCATTAAGGAGAGCCATCATTTATCTTTTGTGACAAGACACTTTGGAGTAACCAAATTGTGGTAGCCCTGGGTGCCGAATAGCCTGCACTATCCTCAGGATTGAAGATGACTGCTCTGTACAGTAATTGTTGTATTATGTTTCTCTCCATTCCAGTAAATTTAGCAAAAATGGATTTCGAAAACTGTCTTAATAAAAGTGATTTGTGCAGGGAGGGAGTATCCCACTCCAGTTTTTTTTTTTTACAATGTTCTTTCAGCTATATTTGGTCTTGAATTCTTTTAAGGAGTGAAGAGCTACTATGTCATCAAGGCAGATATAAGAAATGGGACATTTGTACTTCTTTCAGCGTTTTTTAATACAGGTTCCCCTGAAATGTATAATAAGCCTTGTTGGTACACATTCAATTTATGACCCTTATGTTCTTCACGAGAGCGATTTTATGTGAGAGGCAAAGTTGGACAAGGTCAGTCTCATCTGCTGTCAGTGGTGCCATTAGTGTTGGTGTCATTCGATGCAGTAACCTGTGGGAGGATCGATAGGAAAACTTTTCGGATAGCGAAGTGACGCTGTCACATGCAAGGTGAAGCATGTACAATTAACTGCTCGTATCCTAGAAACATTGAATATGACCCTAGTTTCGGGGAGAAAAAAGAGAAAGGAGTGTTTTGCAGGTTTGCGAGTGTAAATAAGGAGCTCAAGATTAACTACTCCTGGGGGGGGGGAGGGGAGGGGAAGGGGGAGGGGGAGGGGGAGGGGGAGGGGAGGGGGAGGGGAGGGGGAGGGGAGGGGAGGGAAAGAACAAATATCACTGGGTTACTGCGCTGGGTCCTACGACCTTCTCCATTTGATGTTATTAAAAAGTGCTTTCACTTTATCTGTTCAACTCCTTATGTTTTTTTCTGTTTGAAATATGGTTTACTTGAGAAATAATGATACTGTATAGTGTTAGATCTATTTTCCCCTTTGCTATTTATTCAAATTAACTTTCTAGCGTTTGACTACTAGCTGAAAAGTTTGGCTTCCACACTCGCCCAGAGGACCCTCGAAGGACCAGCCTGCAATCTGCTTCCCAGAAGTCACCACCTTGGAACAGAGTTCGATTCTGCACATGGGGGCAAAGAATGAGTAGAAAATGACTTGGTGGCAACTAACAACAATATTAATTAAAATACTTTTAATTTGGGAAATCACAAGTGGCTATAGGCACTATACAGAAAGGAGATCTGTATTTGCAATGTACTTTTTTCCTATTTTATTTGCTGTTATAACTGCTGTTGACAGACTTTGAAACCTGCAAAAACTTTACATAATCATTTTAACTGGTTGTTTTAATATAGTCATACATCATGGTTGAGGTTTGCATCATAGAAGATCACATTTCAGTCTCTACATCAGAATTTTTTTCCCTTTTATTAAACAGTATATGGTCTCTGAACCATGAAATTCCACATAAAGTATACCAGATACCGAGCTGGTGAGATCTAGGTTAAGGCCCTATTTTTTTTATGAGTAGCAGAAAAATTTTAAACAAGATACCTGATCATTCTAGATTTCTTTGTTCTTGTTATTACAAAAGATGATGCTCAAATCTTCTTCTAGTGAGAATTAAATAAGATATTTAAAATAATGAACACAGAGTCTAGCAACTATGTGTTTAAAAAACGGTACCCTAAATGGCAGTTTCAAAGCTAGAGATCTAATAAAGATATTGGATCGTTTTCAATTTCAGAAAGTTTCCTTTTCCTGGACAATGTATTTCATTAATTTTAAATAAATTGTCTTAGATTTCTTTTTGTTTGTTTGTTTCATATCTTAAATGTTGGGTCAATAAATTAAGATTAGAACTAGATTGAATAGCTTTCTCTCAGGATAATATTGCCTTCCACATTCATTGATTTAATAAGGATTTATTAAAGAAACCCTATATATATTTTTATGAGTTGGAATCAGCATGATGTAAATGAGTTTGCTTTGTTTTAATCACTTCATGAGCCTGTATTCCATGTTATACCCCAGATATTTATAGTGTAATAGGAAATAGAAATAGAAACCAAACATTAACACCATATAATCAAGTATGCAAGGGACTATGGAAAGAATAAGAAGATGGCACTTCGTCTTGCAAGTGAAATTCACCTTTTTAGATAAATCTGGATATATACATATATAATATGAAATATAAATTTAAAAGGCTAAAATTCAAGTTGTGGAAGCATATATAGCATGGTTGTATGTATGTAGTTTAGCTTTATGTGCAAGAATCCGATCTTCATAAAAGTGTGGCAGAAGGTGAGTTTGACAATTTTCTAGAAGACTTTTGATTTTGCAATGTCCTTGTTGACAATGAATGGCACGTTTCTCCTCGTGACTGTTTTATTCCCAGTGTAGTAAATAATATGTTTTCTGAAACAAAATGGCCAATAGCAGTCCATTTTCATCTTACTAATGCCTCGGATGTGAATCTTTATTGGTTCCGTTTCATTTTTGAGGACTTCTAATTTTCCTAGATTCATACTTTGCACACTAGTTATGATCATTAGCATACGCCTGCAGCTCTGTCTCCTCACATAGAGTGCTGCCACATCAGCGAATGAAGATCTGCAGCGCCATCTAGGACAATGTCTGCTCCCTCTCCTTAAGACCTCAGTAGAACACAATGTTTCAAAATGTATAAGGCTTTCAGGAATCCTTCCTCCTAGGTGGGGAGCCAAGTCTTTCTTCCTTGTCTGTTCTTAGTCTGGAAACTCAACTGAAATCTGTTATTTCTGGGCGGCCCTGCTTGCCTTTCAAATACTAGTGATGTAGCCTCCAACACCACAGAAACACACAAGCCACCATAATGAAAACAAACTGAAGGACCAGTGATGGAAGAACTCTTCAGAGTATTGAAAAGCAAGGGTGTTACTTTGAGAACTAAGGTGCACCTGACCCAAATCATGATATTTTCCATTGCCTCCTTTGCACGTGAAAGCTGGCCATTGAATAAGGGAAATCTAAAAGAATTCAATGTATTTTTATTGTGGTGCTGTAGACACATAAATGGTGGCTGCCCACTATACATCTTTGCAATTACTTTTCTTTTTAAAACTTGGAAGTAATTATACTTAAGACCTACACTATTCCAGGATGGCGTCATTAACATAACAGAGAAAACTCCTACATTCAAAAGGGTCGGATTTACAAATACAAGTGAAAGGCAGCTAGCTTTAGGGACCAGCGGAGTTGTCTCCCCAAGGCCTACAAAAGACAACATAAAGGGGTTGGAAAGAAAGCAGGCACTAATTGGACACCTATGGGAATCCCAAACTGAGCATGCACAGATTTGGACCCCCTAGTGTAGGTGAAACCTAAAACCTAGCCTCCACCTAGGACCAAGACATCAGCCACGTGGGACTAACTTACCCTGAAGCGGGAAGGCCGGGTCCCTTTGTGTGTGTGTGTTTCCTTCTTTTTTTTTTCAATTTAATAAATCTTTTTATTGGGGCTCATACAACTCTTATCACAATCCATACATACATCAATTAAGTAAAGCACCCTTATACATTCGTTGCCCTCGTCATTCTAAAAATTCGCCTTCCACTTGGGTTCCTGGAATCAGCTCGGTTTCCTTTTTTCCCTCCCCTCCCTCCCCTCTCTCCCCCTCCCTCCCCCTCCCTCCCCGCTCCCCCCTTCCCCCTGAACCCTGAATAGTTTATAAGTAATTATTTTATCTTATCTTACACTTTCCGGCGTCTCCCCTCACCCACCTTCCCATTGCCCACGCCCCAGAGAGGAGGTTGCACATAGATCCCCAAGATCGTTTCTCCCTTTCTACACCCCCTTCCCTCCCGGTGTCGCCACTCCAAGCGCTGGTCCTGAGGGGTTCATACGTCCTAGATTCCCTGTGTTTCCAGATCCCTACTGCACCACTGTGCATCCTCTGGTCTAGCCAGGTCTACAAGGTAGAATTGGGATCATGATAATTGGGAGGGGAGGAAGTGTTCAAGAACTAGAGGAAGGTTTTGAGTTTCATTGTTGCTACACTGAACCCTGAGTGACTCATCTCCTCCTCACTACTCCTCTGCAAGGGATTTCCAGCAAAGGCAGGGAGAAAATAAATCACATCACCGTGAATAAGGGGGAGTGCATGATGGGTCCCAATGCCCATCTGTAGACAGCTGGGCATCCCTTGCAGAGGGGCCAGGTTCCTTTTAACTCTGCTCCTGTTCAGCAGCACTGGAGGGTGGGGGTCTCTTGCACATGCAAGTTCATGTGTGCCCACTGCGGCGTACTCAGGCCCACATGCACTTGGGCTCTTGGCGTCTTGGTTCCCAGGTATTGCAGAGTTACCGACATGTGATTGTTCTTTTCCACGCGGTTTTTCTTGCCTAGTTGGGAACTCCAGTGCCTCTTGGCATGTTTTCTAGCAAGAATGTGTACCTTTTTAAGACGCTAAAACCGAAACGTTTTCTTTCCTTTATAGAAACTCCCCTGGATTACAAAAGTGCTTCTGCTATGTGATTCCTTTCAGCCTCTTGTAGCAAGAACCGAAGTTTACCCCACTGCAGAAACCTAACACAGGGGTAAAGACTTTTTGCAATTAATCTAGAGCAAAAATTTCACACAAATACAATTGGTAATCTAATCCAAAAGTGTCAGAATTAAGGCAAGGAAATCATAGAGCAAATTGATTCACTTATTTAAATAAAATGTGATGTGATTTGGACTAGTTTATTAGTAATGTAATTATTGTCAGGGAGGATTGGATATATTAAGGAATGGCAAGTAACAAGGCCTAGATGAGGGGAAAGAAAAAAGAGTCCAATCAGAATGAATTAATTTAGTTAAGGGTTTGTTGAATTTGAGGAACAAGTGAGGGTTCCAAAATAACCGCTGCATGAAGGAAAATGATCTTCAACTGAAAAGAGGATTCTGGAGAGGAGATTCAATGATCATTCAAGAATTAGCCCGAGAATGAGGCAAATATGACTCCAGGAATTGGAGAGGGTCGAGGAAGTAATGCTGCTCTTTTTCTAGTAAATTCTACTATAAAGTTATAAGATGTATACTGCTTGGAATAGATGCCCCTGTAAATACCCAGGATTCTATTAACAAATTAATAAAGTGTTTTTTTCATTAGAATGTATGTAAGTATCAGTATGTAATGGGTACAGGAGAGTATCGCTGACAGAATTTTGAGCTTTTATTTAGGTGTAAAACACCTTGTCAGAGACCAGTTCTTTACTGGATGGTGGATTTTAATTAATTGTTAGGAAAACAAATATACTCTAAAAGGATAAGAAAAAAATCTCTAAACAAAAATTTGAAGGGAACACAGTATGAATGTTACAAGAAATACTACATGGCCAGTCTGTAAATTCTCAAGGATTTGGTCTCAGTTGCCTGTTGAAACCCAATTAAAGTTAGACAGGATGTTGACATACAACATCTATTGAAACTATTTAGAAATATTAGAAATGCCATTTTGTCCAGAATTTTTATATATCTATATCTATGTCTATCTCTATCTCTATATCTATCACCTACTCATATTCAGGCTCAATGTAACTTCACAGTAGGCACTCAGGAGGAAGTTGAAAGACCTTTATGCAACTGAGAATGAAAAGAATTGGGTGTGCTAAACCACAGAGAGAGAAGCAGGATCACATTCAAATGGCAATCTGAAAAAAATCCTAAACATCTTAACCCGCATTAGCAAAAGAGTTCGGTGGGACCTAAATTTTTAAAATTACATAATGATTGCATTAATGGATAAATATATTAACTATAATACTCTGGGTTTATGTTTTTCATGGATAAGCAGTTTCCTTCTTATATTTGCTAATTTGCATGCTTTAATTTATCATTAAATTGGGAACTCTAATATGACAAATCACTCACTTTCATTAACTCAAATCTAACTCATAGCAACACAATCAGATAGAGTAGTAAACCTTTGGTTTCCTGCGACTGTAGATCTTCGTGGGAGCAGAAAGCCTCCTCTTTCCGAAGGGGCAGACTCCTGATGAGGAACTGACTATGCCTCCAGAGCTCCTCCATAAAATACGAAGATCCAACCTAAACAGGAAGTTGATCCCTAAGTATGTATTGTACTGTGTTTACGGAGACTGCAATGAAAGTTAGGTATATCTCAATGTACTGGAATCGCCCATTCAGAATAAATAAGACTATATTTGTATGAAACCTCCTCAGACCCAGAGACGCTTCTCCTGTCCCAGGGTTGTTTGTGCCAAGAAATTGTCCATAAGACTGCTTTCCGTTCAGCTAGTCCTCATTCTAAGCATTTAAAAAGCCTGAAATTACTTGATGTCCGGAGACAACAGCCCCGTGGCCACAGTTAGCCAACAAATGAAAATTACAAGTGACAGAAAAGAGAGTGGTTCCTTTTTTCTTATAAGCCAAAGTGCCAGACAAATGGTTAGCTTAGTGGGCAGAAAGAGTATATTTTGACTCAAACGTGTGAAATGCCTTCTATAGATTCAATAATGGAAACAGAACCCTTAACCACAGGAGGGGATTGCAGGGGTTTTTTGGTTTGGGTTTTGTTTTTTATGCAGGGGACTTTTTTGCAGATTCTGATATAATGGAGTAGCTATGACTTCATATTTATTAACGCCCATATCATCATTTTAATACACCCTTTTTATCTTTCCAGGAGAGTGCAGCGAAAGTAATATTTTACAAGCTATTTTTAAATGCCTTTTAATGATGATTCACGGGGCTCTAATACAGATTTCTGCACATCAATATCACCATCCTCGGGCACCTATTAAAGTTGCAAATCATGTCTTGGATGGTAGTATGGTCCGACTCTAAATGTAATATAAATATAACTCAGGGATGTGAGTTAAGCATCTCTCTTTGATACACTAGATATATTTTGATTCCTGCAAACTGAAAAGAATGCTAGTTACACAATAGATAAATATGAGTGTCCTAGATTAAAATACACACCTGAGTCTGTCCCTGTATCACTAAATGAGAAAGAATAGGCATTTTTTCAGTTGAGAGCCCAACTGAGTAAAGAAATAACAATGACATCTAAGTTGCCACAATTTGCAAATTGTTTGATTATTTGAGTTCCCCACCCGCCTCCCTGAGTAAGTATTAATCAACCTTTCTGCATGTGGTCCTTTGGGTAGTTACCATGGAAGCTGTAAAGGATGTTAGAGATGTAGCTGAAAGAAAGGGGGGACACCTGCAGATGAGATTTTTCCATTAACATTAGCATAAACCCTCACAGGCCAATTCCTGCCAACTGGTGTTAAACTACAAGAAATGGAAATGCTTGCTACAAAGCATCGTAGGAAGGCTGGAATCATTCTGAGTCTTTAGCATATTTTCACATTGTTAATAAGAATGTAGAAATAATTTAATCATTGTCTGATTATAGCAAAGTTAGAAGTAATGAAATCCTTGCCTTATTGCATCTATTCGGAGCCTCATTATTTATTTGGCACGCATGAAACATCAAAACAATTTAGTTAGATTCTTGAAAATCGAAGATTCAAGATGAAAGTAAAAATGAAGCTTAAGAGGTAAAATTAAAACTATTTGTATTAGGCACAGAACAATTTCCTTTACAATAGATCCATCGCAAGGTACTTTAAAATGACAAGAAGGGCAAATGGTAGAAACCACCCCGAAGCTTGCAATGAAGAAGACTAGGCAATGCCTTCCCCACTTACATTTGCCTGGGGCAAATGACAGAGGAAGAAGAGGGTGCTAACTTTGATTTGTAGCCATGGAATATACTCTGTGCTTTCATGCAATGATTATTATTGGAATGCTTTCCATTTCCAGATCAATGGAAATGGGAAGAAGGGAAGTGCAAGCTAATCCCTTGGGAATTTGCAGTTTCATTTTGCATAGGAAGATGTACTGACATAAGTAGAATGTAGGAAATGCATTGAGTGGTACTTTTGGTTTGGGTTTAGAGCCCATATGACTGGCTATGTATTTTGCAATACATGGGAAACTATCTCACCCCTGCTAAATTGAGCAAGCAATAAAGCAATTGCAAGCAACTATCTGACTCTTCTTAGTTTAAAAAAAATTGCTAATGTATTGATCCAAGACAATAATTACTGGATTGCCCCTAGGAAGATGATCATGCTGATTGTGTAATGAGAAATAATTGCCAATAATATCACCTAGGAAGTCTAAGGGAAAAAGGCAAAGCAACAATAACAACAACAAGAACAGCAAAACTCCTTTGTTTTAAATGCAAAGATGATTAAACGTGGAACCAAACCTACTGTAGAGGAGTGTTTGTTATTCTGCATCTAGCATACCGCATAATGGCGCAAATCATATCAAACACAACTAGCTCAAATGGAAGAATTTGGAATTAGGCGGGCATTTCTGTGTAACGTGAGAAGGTATATATACATAATAAATAATGTAAGAGCTCTGAGAAACAGAGAGCCTTCACGATAGCAATCGAAATTACAGGTCATGATTGTTTTTGAAAGGACATTGTGTAGATTGACAAGAGGTTTTATATTAGTGGAATAGGAAAAATCAAACTCAGTAATAAATCAACTATTCCTATTGTATCAGGCACTAGATAGACACTTTCCACACATTATTTTGTGTGACCCTCGTAAGAATCATTAATGATAACATCACCACCCCTGATCATGCCTGCTAGATATGAAACTCCTAGTCTTAATTTATAATCTGTTGTTGAGTCCTAAAGCCAATACTTAATTATTATTATTATTTATTTTTTAATTTGTACCATTCATTTACTCGATATGTAACCTTGCTTACCCAACAGGCAACAATTGGTAAAAATAACCTCCTATTCCTCCACCCCCACCAAATGTTACCCAATTGCACAAATCTCCTTCTGACATTTTCAGTGGTTTTGTCACATAGAGAAGTTGATAAATAAGACCACAGATCAAACCGCTTCTGTGAAGTAACCCCAAATTGAATAAACAGTTTTTAATCTGCTGAAGTGGTGAAAGTGACTTTAGTCTCAGGCAAGCGTGGATCAATTCATTGCCACTAGATTTTTTCTTTTTTAATGCTTAGATTTTACTAGGCAGTTCACTAGAGTTAAGAGGAGGAAATCCCTTAAGAATTTTTCTGTCTTACTATGTTTGCTTGAGAATCTTTTCTGAAAGGGCATAATGTTAACGTTACACAGAGACCGCTAATAGGCTACTTTGCTGCGGCTGCCTTTGGATTATGCTGTGCGGCCGTTCACTGTCAGCCGCCGCACTATGCACATAGCAACCTAGTGATGTAGGAAACTTCTCGTCATTTCTGATGACGCTATTTTCTCTTTCATTTCAAGTTTTGCTCTGTTTATATCATACTTGGTGTAGCAGAGGGTTAGAGAAAAAGATAACAGTCCTTAACTAAATAGATTGCTACAGCGCTGTAGCCAGGGGCTCAAACAAGACAATGTTGCAGAGGAGGAGGGAGGCCTGGCTAGTTTTTCATTCAGTTGTAAATAGGGTTGCAGTGAGAAGGAAACACTAACAGCCTAACACGACAGCATGCGGGGCCCAAGTGCTGGATTACATATTGGATGTACGGTTATTGGAAATGCTCTTTGGCTCTTGCTCGAAATATAAGTGAGTTCCTGATGCCTTTGTAAGTCTTTCACGCTTAGGGATTTTGCATTTCCTTCTTTTAAGAAATTATAACATGTTTTTATTTCAGGAATTCTCCATTGTCCATATGGTCAAGGTGAAAATAGAATTGCTACTCTAATCAAAATCCACTTTCCTGCTTAGTCACTGTAACAGAATCAAAATTGCTTTTATTTTTTAATAAGGACTCTTTGCAAATGGGAGAGATTTCATTGTTACTGTCACTGAGTTATTCTAAGTAATACAAAGAAGAAATTTGTGGGTATCTTGGAGGAGGAGAAGGTAGGAATTCTCTTTGAGGTCAAAAACAAGGGTGGTAGGGGGCTCAGATTGTGAAATACAAATTTTAAACTCATTTCATATTCTTAGTGAAGTGGAGAGTCTTAGTGAAGAGATTCAGTAACACACACTTAAATTTGGATTCTAAAAATTGGAAACAGTTATTAGAACTTGAACTATGGTTAGATATAATCCAATAAATATTAAGAAATGTTGAAGCATTGTATGCATTTAAAGCCAAAATATTAAAGAATTTTAATATTGGCTGAGGCCAATAAAGGTATTGACATTGACTATTTAAAAGAAGAATGCTCAGTGGGAGGGAGCAATATAAAGAGAATTATAAATCCATAAAATATGTGCGTGGGTTGATTTGCTATTGCACAATGAAGAAAAGAAAAAATACAGCACCAACACTGTTGGAAAATGCAGCAGAATCACAATTTGGGGAATTAAAATGAAAAAGTCTCACATCTTTATTTTAGTTTTGTGTGTGTGTATAAGATAGAGGTTTAAATATAAGAAAAATTGAAAATTGAGAAAACATCCTAGCCCAGTCGAGATCAAGCCCATAAGTCTGATATTAGCCCATATAGCTGATACCAATCTTTAAAGTCCTCTAAAAACTCACAAAACACATGTAATGATGCCAAATGCAGGGAGATGACAGGCCAGTGAGTGTTAAATCTTGGGATCCAGTGGGCTTATAAGCAAATCAGTGCAAGCAGGGGTCTTCACATGATTCCTTCAGCTCTGAAATTCTGCCTCAGGGTAGCTTCATTTGGCTTCTCCTCAGAAATGTCTCGAAGGGAGGGGGGGGGGGAGAGAGAGAGAGAGAGAGAGAGAGAGAGAGAGAGAGAGAGAGAGAGAGAGAGAGAGAGAGAGAGAGAGAGAGAGAGAGAGAGAGAGAGAGAGAGAGAGAGAGAGAGAGAGAGAGAGAGAGAGAGAGAGAGAGAGAGAGCCTCCTACCTCCAAGGAGGAAATATAGGAGTTCCCAGAATCCTCAGGAAAAGGACACGCCCACACAGAGGCCTCATTGGCTATGACCTGATTGACAGACTAGACTTCACTCCTTCATTCTTAATTCTCTCAAGTCCCAAATTGACACCATATTATGTAACAGCCACAGGGATTTTTATATTTTTGCAAACTTCATGTACAACTTTATTTTTAAGATTTTTTTATATATGAATCTTCCGCTTCTCATCATTTTTTAAGGTTTTAGTGGAAATGATCATGCAAATAGATGTGGAAACAGGGCAGTTTCTTTCCTTTTCTTTCTTCTCCTCCTGTACCTCCGCCTTCTTCTTATTCTCTCTCTGCATCTATTAGTACATGAATTAATTCATTTATCTGCTAGAAAAAATGGATTCCAAGTGCTCTACCTGACATACTCATCTGCTTAGTCCTTAATTCCCATGCAACATGCTACAGGGATGTAACAACCCTTTGTTCTTCTCATTTCTAATCTTTTATAAATATTAACAGCCTGTATTTTGGGTTCCTTGCACAGTGGAGGGGAAATATAAAAAGAAAAATATTAATGATGATTTATATTATAATATCACCTAATTAATGGTTATTTTGCAAGGCTAAATGTCCACATTAGCTTCCAGGTGTCCTACTGGTTGCATATTCATGTAGCTGTGCTGTGGTCAGGTGCCATGGGTCAGGTCCAACCCCTAGAAGACATGTGCTCAATAAAAGGCAGCATGCGTTCCTGCTCCATCCTCCCAGTTGTTCTTAAGCCAGACTCCATTGTTGCCATCATTGTATCAGTTCATGTCATTGAGGGCCTTTCTTTCATGTGAACGATGCATTAAAGTTAATTTTTGTAGCTCCCTGCTTATATCTGTGCATATTCTCAACCGATAATGCAAAGCACAATAAAAGTTCTTCCAACTTGAAAGATATCCTTTCTGAACATTAATTACCTCTTCAGCTACTTCTCAATTTTTCTGATCTACTTTATAGAAAACTTCTTAAATTATGTATCTATAATTCCTCACATCATTCTAGTTTGTTTCCATCTCATTAGCCCTTCCTCTAAGAATCCTTTCCTTGTCTATTCATACTGCAATAAAAAAAATTGGCAGCTTTGAAATGCTTGCGGGAATGAAATTGTGGTCCCTTTGGATGTTTTTGGAGCTTTGGGTTCAGAACGAAGCCTTTAGGGATAAGGAAGATCAGAGCTGTAGGGTGAATGGGATGAAGTTTCTCAACAAAATCCTCCCAGGACCTTTCTGCCACCCTTGATAAGTAAGCAAATACATGGTCACGATAAATAAAAATCCCTTGGCACAACTCTCCGGGAATTCTTCTCACCAGTGTAGTTTTCCATTTCCTTACAATCTCTTTCTAACAAACCTCAGTGATAATCCTATGACCTTCGATAAAATCTATTAAGATTACCTCTTTGGAACCCCTTCCCCACCCCAATTAAAAAAAACAAACCCACAGCATCCCCTTCTGAGCTGACTTCTCTGTCTATAATTAACTGGCCTAGTAGATCTCCCTAGAAGCCACTGTCGTAATTTGTTTTTTTTAATGCACCCAAAATAGACAAAGACAAATGTGTAGCTGAAACTTCCTGCAGTCAACCATTGATTCACAGAGACATGTATAAACATATTTAGTTTTGAATGTATCCATGAATGTATGAAATGGAACTCTAATAGCAATACTTTTTGACACACCCTCACATAAGATAGTGTAGAACAAATATATATATTTACAGTCTAGTCAAATACCATAAAAATACACACCCAGAAAATATCACCGAGGTAATGACATTAAACATTACCTGAGCTAGATGACCTATTTTATGCCCTTTGAAGTAATGCTTTACCTGCCACCTTTTGCAAGCCATAAGTTTGGTACTTATCTTTATTTTCTGGTTTTCAAGAAAGTTTTGTGTATAATTATACATTTCTAAAAACTTAGTTTTTTAATTTTCATGTGGTTTATAAAAATTTATTTATTGTGGTTTCTATATTGCTCAAACTTATGGTTTTTGAGATTTACCCAATGCTATTGCAATTGTCAACCGTTCATTCCTTTTTGTGGTCTTACATTTCAGAATATGGAACAATCAGTATAACAATTGTCAAAGGCTCACCTTATTCTCCTTCAATCTAGGCGCGTTCCTTTTGTATCAAATTCTCACCACACTTGGTATAGTAATAGTTTAACCAATGTTCTGGCAGTTTGATGATTTTATGTGCATTTGATACTACTGGCTAGGGGTGGGGTCATATCTGTCAATCAAGTGGTAAATCCATGACACCTCTTTGAGAGTATGGCCTTTTGTGTGAGAAGGTGGGACTCTGGGAACTGCCTATCTTTCTTATCACTTCACCTTCCTCTTCACTGGGACTCTATGTCTGCCTTCAGGGACTGCCCCATATGGGCCATCTAGCGCTGAGAGCTATTGGTTCCCTTCCATGCTTCCATGGGCCTTGGATCCAAAGACTCTCACCAACTGGCTTGATCTCCCTGCTTCCTGCTTCACCTTTCTGAGTCACTGTCCTGCAGCTCTGTGAATCTGAAGAGGGCCTGGCTAGCTTTGGTGCTATGAACCTGAGTTGGCCTAAGTTGGAGCATCTTTTCTTCATTAAGCTGCTTCTTAATGTAAAGTTCTTTCTTGTATAGAGATAAGTGTTACTGGTTTGTTTCTCTAGACACACTGGCCTAACACAAATGTGGTTGTGTGTAATACGTGACACTGATAGCATATTTATCTTTAATTAGCTAATAATATTGAGCACCTTTTCATGTTTATTGACCATAAGCATCTTAGATATGTTTATTGACCACTTGACTTTGTTTGTTTGGGTAAGATCTGTTAAATATATTCTCAATTTAAAAATTAGTGTATCTGTATAAAATTTTTATTGATGTGCAAAATTTCTCAAGGATATGAGTTTATTGGAAGTTTTATATATTTTAATTATTGTTTTCTAGTATTTTATGCCTTCAATAACCAAAACTTATATTTTCTATAATAGATCTCTATTTTCCTTTGCATTTACAGATTTTGGTATTTTTTTCCTTTTTAATTAATTAATTTTTAACAATTTATTAGGGACTCATACAACTCTTATCACAATCCATACATGCATCAGTTGTATAAAGCACATCTGTACATTCTTTTCCCTCATAATTTTCAAAGCATTTGCTCTCCCCTTAAGCCCTTTGCATCAAGTCCTCTTTTATCCCCTCCCTCATGAGATTTTGGTATCTTGTTTAACAATTTCTTCTACTCTAGGAGTAATGGATATAATCTTCTATTGTGTAAAATCTCATTGTGTTGACATCTGCAGCTTCACTTACGATTCTGATGGAATTGCTTTCTCTGTATATCATTAGATTCTGAAGTGACACTGTTGTTGTTAAATGAGTGTTCAATATAGATAAACATTTATTTCTGGGCTTTTTATTCTGTTCCATTGGTACATTCATCTATTTTTGAATTAATGGTTACTTATCATAGCTCTTTAAAGTTGTTTAACATTTTATTGTGATAGAGGAAGAAACAAGAGGTGAAAAATGAAAAACACATGAGACAAGTACTTGAAAACATATTTCAGGATGCTACATTTGGTGCAATAGTGAAGAGCTCAGTGCTAAACAAACGGTGGTGATTCTAAGCACCTCGTGGCTCCGTGGGAGCGATCTGGCGAACTGCCTATAGAGGTTTCAGTTTATGAAACCATATCTAACCAATTCTTGTCTCTTCCACAGGGCAGATAGGAATCAGAATGGACTGAAAAGCACATAACACATATTGTTAATGTTACTTAAAATCATTCAAAACCACAATGATATATGAATCTTAGTACACACTGGTTAGAAATGACAAAAATTTGTCTGTAATAGAAAAAACTCAACAATGAAAGGGAACAAATTGCTAACACATGCAGCAGTAAAGTGAAAAATGTGTATATAATACCAAGTGAAAGAAATGAGGCACTAAATAATATATACTATATGAAATATATACTATATGACGACATTATGTGAAATTCTAAGAAAGCAAAAGTATCATACCAGAATGGAAAACAAGGGGTTCCCAGGATGGACATGAAGGTAGGAAAGCACAAAGCACTCTTTGAGGTGACGGATACTTTCTGTTCTATGTGTGCTTCTGATGACCTGAAAGATTTTGTTTGTCAAAATTCACAAATGGTATGCTTTAATTTTATTGAGGGCTCATACAACTCTTACATCTATACATCCATCCAATGTGTCAAGCACATTTGTACATTTGTTGCTGTCATCATTTTCAAAAAAATTTTCTCTCTACTTGAGACCTTGGTCTCAGCTTCTAATTTTTCCCCCTTCCTCAACCATCTGATCTCCCTCATGAATCCTTGAAAATTTATAAATGTATTTTTTCATGTCTTACATGGACTGATGTTGCCCTTCACCAACTTTTCTGTTTTCCATGCCCTGGGAGAGAGTTATAGGTTGCGGTAGATATATACTCGTTTGTCAATTTGAAGATTAAGAGTGTAGGAGTGGCGTCCAGCTTGTCAATCCGATCATAGACAATGAGGCCTTTATGTGAGCATGACATTCTCCTGAGAATTCTGGGAAATCCAGTATTTCCTCCTTGGAGGTGGGAGACGCTGTTCACACATCCTGGGAGACATAGCAGTTGACAAGACACACGGACTCACCCTGATGCAGAAACCCCTGCCAACACTGAGATGTTTCCAATGCCACTAGATCCAAAGAATCTCTACCCACTGGCCTGTGATCTTCGACATTTGGTGTCATTACATGTGTTTAATGAGTCTAAAAAGGGTTTTATAGATTGGTATCGGACATATGGGGTAATATTGGACTTATAGGCTTGATCTGGACTAGGCTGGGATGATTTCTTAATGTTTAATTGCTCTTGCATATAAATCTCTTTCTTATACAAATATGTGTGTCCATGAGTTTGTTTCTCTAGTCTACCCAGACTCACACATAGGTAGATCATTGTGATCAGTTCCCCTTATCTACCGCCACCTTCCCCTTCCCCTCCTGGTATGGCTACTCTCAATATTGGTCCTGATGGGTTTATCTGTCCTGGATTCCCTGTGTTTCCAGCTCTGATTTGTACCCATGAACATGCTCTGGTCTAGCCAGATTTTTAAGGTAGAATTGAGGTCATGATAGTGTTGGGGGAGGAAGCATTAAAGAACTAGAGGAAAGTTGTTTGTTTCATCCATGCTATAATGCACTATGACTGGCTCATCTCCTACCTGAGACCCCTATAAGGGGATGTTCAGTTGCTTACAGATTTGCTTTGGGTCTCCACTCTGCACTCCCCCTCATTCACAAGGATATAATATTTTATTCTGGGTCTTTGATGTCTAATACCTGATCCTATCAGCACCTTATGATCACACAGGCTGGTGTGCTTCTTCCATGTGAACTTTGTTGCTTCTCAGCTAGATGGCTGCTTGTTTGTCTTCAATCGTTTAAGACCCAAGACAGTATATCTTTTGATAGCCGGTACCATCAGCTTTCTTCACATTTGCTTATGCACCTGCTTTGTCTTCAGCGATCATGTCATGGGAAGATGAGCATCATGGAATGCCAGGTAAATAGAACAAAGTGCTCTTGTATTGAGGGAGTACTTGAGTAGAAGCCCAATATCCATCTGCTACCTTAATACTAAACTTATAAATATATGTGCATAGAGCTATTTCCCCATTGTCATATATAAATATATTTACATATGCACATACATGTATTTAGAGCTCTATAAATGCCCATAGCCTCCTAGTTCTTTCCTCAGTTTCCTTTTACTTTCCTCTTGTCTCACTAACGTGTTCAGCCTTCATTTGGGTTTCAGTAATTTCCCTTGGTTACATTGCTCTTGATCATGTCCTACCAGGTCTCCTACAACCTTCTTGCCATTGATTTTAGATCACTTGTGGTCCCCTTGTCCCTGGGTTTGTTAACGCACACTTCCTTTCCAGCACCTCCCCAAGTCCCATATCCCCCTGAACCATTATTTTCTCCTCCAGATTATTTGTTCCACCTCTCTTAAGTAAATAGACATGCAAAGATAATAATTTGCACATAACAAGACAGAGCAAAACAAAGCAACACAAGAAAGCAAATCAACAACGGAAAAAAACAATGGCAAAAAAGAAAAAAGAAAAGCTTATAAATAGTTCAGGGTATGTTTGGTGACTTTTAGGAGTGCTTTCAGGTAGATTCTGATATAGTACCATGCCCTGACCCCAAAGTCTATTTTTGGTATTCCCTGGGGACTTTGTTGCTTGGCAACCCTGCTGTTCTGTTGCACACCCTTGGTGTTTCCTCTCTATGTGATGAGGTCAGATCAGGCAACATTCCTGTACTGTCTCCAATGTTGTCCTCTGTAGCACTATGGGTCAGTGAGGGATGTCACATCTGGTTGTGGGGCCAACCCTATGGTCCTCTCTGTGCATTGAGTGCTGCGAGCAGAAATATTGTCCTCATGGCTTGTTGAGCCAGGATGTGCTCCACTCTCTTTCCCTCCACCTTCATTTGCTCCTATGTGCTCTGATCAGACATGCCCCTCTCCCTGAGCTGTAGCTTCAGTGCCGTCCTCTGAAATGAATTCTTCTAGGGGGGAGGAGGGACTGTCAGCGTAATTGGGAATTGGGTCAGCCCTCAGAACTCTCTATTGGTTCCCTGCTTTATGCCGGTATGTTGCATTCACATCAATTAATGAAAATTTATGTGAAAATATGCCTTATTATATACATAATTATGCATATATAATCAAATAAGCCATCTTGATATATATATATTTTATATATAAATCAAATAAGCCATCTTGGGGCTCTGATTCAAGGATATCAGACTTAATAATGGATTCTGGTTATGGGCAAAGAATTATAATATAGTGTGATCAATGGTATATGAAAAGTATATCCATCAATCATTGAGTCATTCAAGGCCTGTGGGTGGCACAAATGGTATGCATTTTACAACTAACCGAAAAGTTGTAGGTTTGAATCCAGTGGCAACATGGAAGAATGGGCAGAAGATCTACTTCTATAAGATTACAGCTACTGTAAATCCTGTGGAGCACAATGCCACACTGAAACACATAGAGTCACAAGGAGTCTAAATCCAATTGATGACAGTGTGCTATTACTGGGTTTTAATTGATTCATTCCCCTGGATGCTCCGGTCTTGGAACTACACCCACCACAACAGTGCCAATTGCCATGGCAAAAGCTTTGAAGTCTGAGAAACCTAAAGTGGAAATTCCTACGGAGTCCTGCTAGTGCAGTCATTATTAGATGCTTGACTGAAAGTTGGTCCCAGAGGACAGATGTGGCAGTCTCCCTTGGTTAAGACCTGCAACAGTGAAAACCCTGTAGAACAGTTTTACTCTGTCTTATGGGTTGCTAGGCGTCACAATGAACTAGTTGGTAGTGTTTGCTTGTTTTCCCATTGTGACCATTCAAGGAATCAGATAGCTGCTTTGGGATGTGATGGCTGAGCTAAATTCCAATGCAGAAGTTCAATAGGCAGAAGGAGAAGGAAGTATTAAAAAATACTAGAGCTATTAAACTTATTATGTGTCATTAAAACAAAATGTACTTTGATGTAGATCTTCCTAACTAGTACAACATATTTCCTGTTAAAATTTCGAAAATTTGCATATACTTAGTCCATCTAATAGTATGGCATCAATCTCAAAGTTTATGTTTTCTCATTTGGGACTCAACTTGCAGTTCACAACTTAAATAATGGTGGGTGGGATGGGAGGTGGGAGGAAGGGGGTTATCAAATCTAAATGTTATAATCAGATACTATGCTTTCCAAGAAGTGAAAGCTATCCATTGTATGGTGCTTATAATTCATGTCTATGACTATTTAAAGCATAAAGCTCAAGATGAGGATGACATAGAACCAGGCGGGATTTCATTTATTGTGCATACAGTTGCTATGGGTCAGAACCTCCTCAATGCCACCTGATAACAAAGGTAATAGATTGGCATTGACTTCTATAAATGTTGTTTTATTTACATATGTATATTATAGTGTTTGAGATATGATAATGCCTAATATATATTTTGTGGGTGCTAATTATTGAATATTGAATTGAACATTTTGGAAATTTTATTCTACTTGCTGCCTATCTCATCAAAGCCAAAAATGGTGTCTTTGGTTCAGTGGTGCCAACCATTGTGGTGTTTTTTTTTAGTTTTGTTTGTGAGTGCTCCTTTAAATATTTTAGTGAATAAATGATACAATATGCTAATATTTTAATCTTACAGTATATTCATTGAACTAGTTCTGTTCAGATGATAGGTAAGAGGCCCCATAATATTTCTACATTTCAAAATTCTGAATTTTCTTGATGCCTATCTGAGCAGTTCATATAGTCCTTTATTGCTTACATATTTATGTGGCATCAAAAAGCTTTATCTTCTCACATAGATAGCCCTAATTTGTTTTACAATCATAGGTAAACTAACAAATTTTAAACTAACAAATCATGGATATTTATTCTTCAACCTGTCTACCAGCACAGCTGTAGTCACTAAATGTCTTCCTATCCAAATTGAGTGACACTAAATGTTTATTTCAACACTTTTTAATTGAGCAGGTGAGGGTACAGTGTGTGACATCTATTGTATAGAGAGCCTTGTTTCACTTAAAAAGGATGAGATAAGGCTCAACATAAATGCATGAGATGATGAGTTGGTTTCTCTCATAACTCAAGTCTTAGTGAATCAATTCAGCTCATTTTCCCCTGGCATTTTGTCAGAATAATTTTTTCTTGTGTTTATCCCTTTCTCCCTTCATAGTGAAAGACGCGTCACTGGAAGGGAGATGGCAGGGAACAATAAGAAGGGTGATCTATTGGTCCAGTTGTGAGGGTTTGGGTTTTCTTTACATTGAGTTTTAATCCTTACTGAAGGCTGCAGTCTTTGATCTTCATCAGCAAGTACTTCAAGTTCTACTTACATTCAGCAAGCGATTTTGTATAATCTGCCTATCAAAGGTTGTTAGGAAACTTTCCTCCAACATCTCTGCCACATTCTTCTTCCTCTAATCCAGGTTCCCGAGTTATTTACTCAGCATGCAAATTGAATAAATATGGCGAGAGGATAGAGCCCTGACAAACACCTTTCCTGATTTTAAACCACGAAATTCCCCATGTTCTTACTGCACAATGCGTCACGGTCCATACTCAGGTTCTGCATGAACACAATGTTAGCAGGAGAAGCCAGGGCCTGGCAAAGGATGCCATGCTTAGTGAACTAGAAGGAGTCCCCAGAGAGAAGAGGCTCAACCAGATGGATCAACAGAGTGGCTGCAACATGACTCCAACAAAAGAACACTTGTGAGGTTGGTGCAGGACTAGACAGTTTTTTATTAAATTTTGCTCTATATAGGGTCAATGTGAGTCTCAACTGACTCTATAGGACCTGTGTTAGGGTTGATGAGAGAAATACATTCATAGACACTCATATGTGTGTAAGAGAGAACTTTGTATCAAAGAAATTGTACCTTAAGGAAACATTCCATCCAAGTCCATATCAAGTCCATGAGTCCAATATGATCCCATATGTCAATACTGGTACATATATTCTCTTCAGACTTACGCAGCCATGCAATGATGCTGAATGCAGGACAATTACAAGCAAGTGTGTTGAAAGCCTTGTGGATCCAATTGTGGTGGAATCATCTAAGCTGGTCTGGGTCTCCACGTGGCTCCTCCAGCTCCAACACTGCCTCCTTCAATACAGCTACATGTGACTTATCATCAGGAATATGAAGCAGAGCGTGTGACTGGTCTCCAGTGAGCTATTTATCTCCATTGTGCCTCCAAATGAGGTCATCAAGCTGTGACCTAATTGACAGGCTAGATTCCACCCCTTCATAAGTTGACAGGACATCATGTAACTGTCATAGGACCTAATAGCAACAACAATAGGGAAGGAGGAATTCGAATCCAAAATGTAGAGAATTTTTAGCTACTCTTAAATAAGAGTAAACTGATCACATTAATTTATCCACATGTATAGTAATGGAGACATTTCAAGAAGGGCCTAATAGTTTGAATAAAATATAGTCACCAGCATTTCCCTAAGTAGTATCATTAAAAGAAAAAGTAGAAGGAAATAAATACTTTCATGTGGATTAAATTTAAGGTAGTAAATAAGCAAAATTTAATACAATTTTTAGCATTTCTGTGTTTTGTATTTTGTCATTATAATAGATGCAATACAATTTATACTTAAGCCTTTCAGCAGCAAATACTTTCATTGCTATTAGAGCATCTTTATCTTTGATAAATAGCATTGTTACCTGTGAGCTACGAATGCCTCCCTCTTTTGAGAGTATCAGGGATTTCTATAGGCTGATCACACATTTTTATTTATCCAAAACTGCAATAAGTTTGAAACCTTAGTAGGCCAAAGGCAGTGTATAAATAGGAATAATCAAAGTGCTTCAAATGTACTTATCACTGTAGCTCAATTTAATAAATATTTCTGATATTTTCCATTATTTTACAAATAGTTTTGCAAGCTCAAAGCATCTCATTTGAATGTGTGCCTTGGTGCTGAAATTTGTGTAACTTTGCTGTCACCATCAGGTTGCTGTGTGCATAAAATGTTTTCTTCTCAGTAGGTTGCCATTGTATCTAAAGGCTAAAAACTGAGGAATAAACTATATTGTTATTTTTCTTAAGCTTGGGATGATCTGGAGAGTGCAATTAAGCATTAACATATGATCCTTTGGGCAAGTAATTATTATTTTTTGATTTGCCTGAAGAGGATAACGTGGACATATATCAGCCAAAGAGCTATTTGTATTTTTTCCTTTAGCAGAAGATTTATTTCTTCATTAAATGTAGAAAGATCATCAATATCCACTACATGGCTTCAATTAACAGAACGTTTTGTCAGCCACTGCTACTCCCCAGCTGCTGGATATATCACAGATCTATTAGAGAGCCTGCTCTGTGTTCCCATCTTCCTTCTCAATTACACAAAGCACAAGAGAATGGCAAGAGAACATTGAACCTAAGCCTGTCTCTTTTCATCAACAGCTGTTATTCTAAAGATAGTTCATGAACATTTAAGTAAAGGAGGAATCAAGGTAAAGGCAAGAACAAAATGTTATTAAAAATATTTTCTTCTCTTCACCACATTCCATTTTCACCTACTTTGATGTTTGTAATTCTTACAAAGTTTCAGCTTCAAATGAAATGTAGAAAAAGGAAGAATTCAGAAATATTTTCTTTTGGCCAAGATGAAAATACTCATTGAAGTCATTGGGTCAAATATGAAATAGTTCGAAGAGTTCATTAATGGAATTCCATGTTACAATAGACCACTTTGTTATGCTTTTACATTTAACAATTCAGATTAATTCTTACTATTACTTCCTAAAGTCTTTCTTAAGCCCAAAAGACCCTAGATTAGACAGAGCATTAAGTCTAAAATATCCTACTTCAAGTATAAGATAAAATATGTATAATTTAGGTCCAGTTTTTAAAATAATGATTGTGTTAGAATTTAGGATTATTTGCATGGCAATACAAGGAGCTGGGTTGATAGAGGCCATGTGTCTGCCACTCTCCCAACTGTCAACTGTTATTAGGTTTGAATTCATTTGTGCAGCCACTATGCCAACGCACCTCATTCAAGATATTTCCCTTTTTTAGGGACCCTCTACTTTCCTAAGCATTCGGACCTTTCCTGAGAATTGCTTCCTTCTGGTAACACGTCCAAGCGTATAAGATGGAATGGATTTCATTTGGGGCTGCTGTTCACCAGCTTATTAATTTGAATCCACCAATTGCTCGGTTGGAGAAAGATGGGAGCTGTCTGCTCCTGTACCGACGCGCAGTCTCAGCAATGCGCAGGGGCAGGTCTGCTCTGCCCTGGGACTGCGGAGTCAGAATTGGCTTGGCTGTTGGGCATGACAATTAAAGCTGAGAACATAAATTAAGCTTACTTTATTACTTTCCAATATAAATTGATATAAAGATTGATACTGTCTCTACAAAACTCTTTTTTGTGGTATACCCATATTCATTTATTCACCACCACCGCCAGTATGCTTGAAAAAGCACCAGACAACTCAGATGCAGATGTCTACATTATGGTTACTATCTAACAGTATAAGAAGATCCAGGCCAATACTTAAGATACCAGTGACAAATACAATAATAGGGTGTGTGTGTGCATGCGTGTGATCGTGTGTTTACATACATGAATGTGGGAACAAGGAGGTGAAGGAGAACCTAAGTCATCATGAGGGATCTATCAAGTAAGATGCTTTTTTGCATCAGTTCTCAACCTGTGGGTCGCAACCCCTTTGGGGGTTGAACGACTCTTTCACAGGAGTAGCCCAATTCATAATAGGAGCAAAATTACAGTTATAAAGTATCAACAAAAATATTTTTTTTGTTGAGGAGGGGTCCCCACAACATGAGGAACTGTATTAAGGGTCGAGGCATTAGGAAGATTGAGAACCACTGCTTTAGAGAATGTGATATGAGCTGAGTTTCAGGAATTTAGTTAAGTATATGGGGACAATATGGGAGACGATTCCAAGATGAAAACTATCTTAAAGCAAGGCATTCTACATTATTTTTTCTTAAATGATGAACTACAATTTGGGTGTTATATGCTTTACCTAGTAAATACACTAAAATGTTTGAGGGAGACTGAGGTCCACATGTGAAGCAAAGTGTGACTGTGTGAAAGAGGTTGGGAAGAAAGAGCAGTAAATTAGGAGAAAAGCAGGATAGCGTCATGGAGAAGAGAAGGCTGTAGTACAGGGGTGTTGGCAGTGCTGAAAACATGAAGAGGGTAATTTGCAGGAGGGTCCAGCTATGAGCGCTTATGGAAATCTTTTATGGAGGAAAGCTGATTGAATGACAGATGTTAGATTTAGCTTAAATGAGGAATAGACTCGAGAGTCCCGGCAACAGAGATATTAAAACTTAATATCTTAAGCTATTAAACCTCCCATAAGCATGACCTCAAAGTAGAGGCTAAAAACTGGAAGTCTTAAGATATTAGCATGACCTCAATTCTACCTTACAAATCTGACTAGACCAGAGCATGTACACTGCTACATATAAGAGCTCAAACACAGGGAATTTAGGACAGATAAACCCCTCAGGACCAATACTGAGAATAGAGATACCAGGAGGGGAAGGGGAAGGTCGGGGGAGAAAGGGGGAATCAATCACAATGATCTACATATAACTCCTTCCTAAGGGGATTAGCAACAGAAAAGTGGGTGAAGGAAGACAGCATTGGTGTAAGACTGAGGATGAGGGGATTTATAAATTATCAAGGGTTCATGAGGGAGGGCAGGTGGAGGAGAGGGGGGAAATGAGGAGCTGATATCAAAGACTCAAGTAGAAAGAAAATGTTTTGAAAATGATGATGGCAACATATGTATAAATGTGTTAGACACGATGGATGGATGGATGGTGATAAGAGCTGTAAGATTTCCCAATCAAATGATTTAAAAATATATATTAAAATGATATCTACATTACTTCAGAAAATAATTGAAGAAAAGTAGAGACCAAAAACTGGAAGTCTTGATGAATTTAAAGAGAAACATAAGCAACATTAACACAGTTTGGAGGAAATCTGAAGATTGGCAAGATATGATGAAACAACATGCAAGTCTTCAGTAAGACAGTTCTTAAGAACTATGCCTTCTACTTACCAAGAACTAACCCAGGCCATTCTCACCATGGATTTAGCATCAGAGGGAAATGAAAGCAATGGTCCTAGGAGAAGAGAAAGCCAGATAATTAGAGAGGCAGTTCCCTGCCTGTTTAAAGTAATTGAGAGTAATTGGAGTGAAAGGGGAGACTGAGGAAGAAGCTGATTAAGAATGCAATCAGGTTTGAGAAGAGGATGACCAAAGAGATTACTCTGGTGGCTTGAGGCTCATGTGAGGATGACTATGCCAAGAAATGGTGAAAATATTAGCCGGGAAGTGCAAATATGCAAAACAAAACAAAAAGTGGAAACAGGTAAACACCTGATGGTGATTCCAAAATATACAGGATGTGGAAAATGTAGATGTCTTTAATTAAGAAAGACGATAGAGAGGGATAGATGATGTAGATAGATAGATAGATAGATAGATAGATAGATAGATAGATAGATAGATAGATAGATACATAGATGAGACATAAAATAAATGGGCACCTGGGTTTTGAGCCTCAGGGCAACCACGCGGCAACCTGAGCAGCACTCGTTCTCCTGAGCACAGCGCGGGACCTGTGCTTACAGTGGAATGCTGAACCGGACCTTTCGCGGTGACTTTGCATCAGAAGTACTCACGCGCATCTATTTCTCTCGATTCCTCATTGTGTTAACTCTTAAAATGCACCTGTGATTATCCTCATTATGTGACAAAACAAAAATGTTTATATTGTTCTTCAATACAAGACAGTGGTGTTTGCTTTGCCACTTTTATTCTCAGTAAAGAAAATAGCTGGAGCTTTAAAATCTATCAGTTTGAATGATGATGAAACTCAAAATTTCTAGTCATCAAACTAATCAGAAACAGAAATATCCTTGATTCAATTAATACTGTACAGATAAACATATAGAGCTGAGCAAACCCAACTAACTAGCTAAAAAATCTTGTTTCAAAAATAAGGTTTATTAGAAAAACATCAGAGTAATATTGCCACAGAAGCATTTTACAGTCTCCTAGTTTTGAATTGTACCTTCCATTTAATTAACTTTAATCCTTCTCACGTATAAATTTCCAGATAGCTTTCCACTTGTTCTTTCAGAATCTGAAATTGCAACATTGGGGACAGCATCCGAATTTTATATGTTCAGAACAAGTGCTATAACGAGCCAGACTACAGGTTCAGTCACTGGTTCAGCTAAAGGATCAATATTTGTATCTTGTCCAAAGTCTGCAATCTTTCCTTGACAATAACTCCCACCATTCCCTTGAGGAATAACCTGTAAATGTGTGCAATTTTCTCTCTAAAGTCCTCTCTACTTTCTCACTACCCTTTGTCTTTGTGAAACACTTTCCTTTCTCACGGCTTCAGAGTATGCCCTCACCATCCCCTCACCCGATTTTTCACTAGCCCTGTTATTGCAGAGGAGGCCTGCAATGGAGAGGAGTTGTTCTCAAAGAGGTCAGAGGGCCAAGCTGGTATTTGGAATTTTACAATGTATTTCCTCTCAGCACCACTAATCATTTCAGATAAAGAATTAGTCACCAATTACCACATGTTTTTCATGAGATCAACATTTTATTAATATACTTGAATGGTGTCCACTTTACCAAGCTAAACCTGAGAGCGAAGATAGTTAACCTTTCCCATCAATTAGCAGATCACATAAATAAAAGATAGAACTAAACTCCTTTGATCAAACTGGAGCTCATGAAAGCAGCTAACGTTTGCTTTATAGCTTTTTTTAATATGATGAAAAGATAAATTTCATTGATCTGCTTATACCAGAGATTCTAGAATATTTTAATGATGTATATATTTAGTTTGATCTTTTTTTATTTGAAATATTGGCACCTAACTAGAAGAAGACGATTCAATGCAGAAGACAGCACATAGTTATAAAAAAATAATTGGGATTGAGATAGATAGTGCTCAGGTTCTAACTCTACTCCTTTGTATATGTTGATTTATCATAGTCAAGTTCATTTAACTGAGCTTTTCATTATTTAATCATTTGTCAAATGACTGGTACACATCCTATTCTTCTTCGTTCCCTCCCCATATATAATTGAAATGACATTTGGAACTCTTACTGTGAGGCTAGCTGTTGTGGTCAGATGCCATCGAGTAGATTCCCACTCAAAGCCCTGCTCGGGACAGCAGAAGGAAACACCCTTGGCCCTGGGTCCTGCCAAATCCTTAAAACCGTTCTTGTGCTTGAGCTTTTGTTGCAGCCACCATGTCAATCTATCTTTTTCAGGGCCTTCCTCTCTATGCGGCCGCTCCACTTTACCAAGTATGATGTCTTTCTCCAGGACTCGTCTCTTCTGGCAACTTGGTCAAAGTATGTGAGACAATATATCTCCATCCTTGCTCCTAAGAACACTCAGGATGGAACTCTGCTCCATCCTTGCTCCTAAGAGCACTCAGGATGGAACTCTGCTCCATCCTTGCTCCTAGGGGTCACTTCTTTCAAGACAGCATTTTTTTCCTTTGGCAATCCATGGAGTTTCGATATTACTAGCCAGCACACTGCAAATGCGTCAATTCTTCTTCTGTTTACCTTATTCAATTTCACGTGTATATGAGGCAATTGGAAATACTATTACAGAAAGATAGATGTTCAGAAATACCTGCTTTCCACGATATTGTAAATTGCACATCTGAAAACTTAACAAAATCCATGCCTATAAAAACGCCAGGCAGTATGAAATTCAAAGTATCATTGTAACTGTAGTATAGTGACAGCTCTGACCATAGTTCAATGGAAGATAGATTAGCATGGATATTTAGCCTTATGGATGTATTGATACATGTAAGATCATCTTAGTGAGCTTTGGCTGCATATGGGTTGTGTTTGGGGCTACTAACCATAACGTTGGCAGTTTGAGCCTACTAGCCATCCTGAGAGAGACATAATGGGCAACTCTACTTCGTTCTATAGAGTCGGAATTGCGTTTTTAAACTGAGTCGTGAGTTTTTGAGTTTATAAAACAGGTATATGAAAAAGGTTATTTGTTGTTATCACTAACTATAGAGATATTTTTTATACAAAGTAATACATTTCTGCACAAAAACTTTATGGACAATTATTTGGGTACCCCCTTCCCCTAACATAGCCCCTGGCAGTGTAATCCAGTAGTGCTCACAGATCACACTTGCTTAGTGACACCATTGTCTGCAATTACTTACTAAGATAAAATGTGCTTCTCAAGGAATATAAAAACCTTAGTTTTCCTATATATTATAGAACTCATAAGTTCCTACGCATCTAGTCAAAACATGTACTAACCTCCATTACAAAACAATTTTTACCCCTTTAAATAATGTAATAGAGCCCCAGATCATGGCGCTAATCCATTTTTAAGGAGCGTGTTACCATAGTAGTTAACATGATATCTTTGTTCTTAATATTTTAATAAGCATTGTGCAGCAGATTTTCCCAATATAATACTTCATTTGATTTCTTGACTGCTGCCTCTACGAGCACTGATTGTGAAGTCAAACAAAATAAAATAATTGAACACTTCAGGCTTTTCTATGCTTATCAAGATTTTCTTTATTGGTCCAATTGTGAAATTGTTGTCCTTTTTACATTGTTTTAATTCATACTGAATATTGTGTTCTTTAATTTACCACCAGTAATTGCTTCAGGTCCTCTTTGCTTTTAGCAAGTGAAGTTGTGTCATCTGCAATAACAGATTGTTAATGGGCCTTCCTCTAATCATGATGCCATGCTCTTCATCATAGGCTCTGACTTAAATGATTTGTTCAGCAAAAGATTGAATACATATGGTCAAATGATACAACCCTGCAACAAACCTTCTTAATTTATTTGGTCATGATTATGGGAGTTTATAAGGGAAATTAACCGGTTACCACATATCAGGATCTTTTAAAAATTAAGGATATAGTATTGCTCCACAGAAGCAACTCTCCTTAAGAAGAGGCAATCTCTCTCTCTGGTCCTTAGCCTTTCAACCACATTGTCCCTTGGTCTCTGCCTTGTTTTGTAAGCCAGGAAGCCCCCTGGCTGCTCCACTTAAAATCCGCTGGTTTCTAGTCTCTATCCTGCAGCTCTTTTACTCTGGTGTCTCTGGTCTGGCAAAGGCATGGTCTCTGCTGCCTTCATCATTTCAGGCAGAATTCCAAAAGAACTTTTCTCTGCTGAGGACAATTCTTCCATCATCCTCAGACGTCTCTTTTTCTGCTTCTGAGATGCCTCATTTTTACACCCACTAGTTCCCTCTATTAGTATTTCACAGATCCATAATTATCTGGTGGAAGTTACAAAGACAGACAGAAGAATCATTTCAAGTAATTTCACTCAAACATAAAAATAAGTCAAAAATATATTACTTCAAAAGAATAGAGATATATATTTAAATATATATCACAATGCGAAGCTGTTGCTTTTTGACATATTCACCTTTGAGGTCTACACATTTCTTTTTTAAAAAACATTTTATTAATGTATACTTCATGTACGATGCAATGCACTAGTTTAAATATATTAAATAGTTGTTCCATAATCACCGCAATCTTTTCTTCATGATGTTACCTATTGGTCCAGTTGTAAGGATTTTTATTTTCTTTCATTGACTTGTATTCCGTACTGAAGGTTGAAATCTTTAATCTTCAGCAATCAAGGTTGTGTCATTTGCTATGGGGACAATGATATAGAGATCACATCTTATTTCCCTGCTGAGAGATTATTCACAACCCACCGTTTTTTAAAAGGAATCATGACTCACAGCAACCCTAAGAAGGGGTTCTGGGAACATAAATTTTTAGAGGAGCAGATAGCCTCATCTTCCTCCTGTGGGTGGCTGATGAGTCAGAAAATAAGTTATTGTACTGTGCAGATGGAATAGTTAAGTTTCTGCATTAAATTGACTGGGCTAGATTTTTTAGAGGTTTGGCAGTTAAGACATAGTAATCTTCCATGAGGATATCTCTGTGGGTATGGCCTGCTTCCAATATAATTAGTTACTGTGGAAAAGCTTGCTTGCTTCTAAACCTGCCACCACCACCACCACCACCACCACCACCACCACCACCACCACCACCACCACCACCACCACCACCACCCCCGGGCCTAGATCCTGCATCTGGTTCTTCATCTAACCTCTAGATTTTTTGTGCTTGATCTAGTGGCCTGCAGTAATGGCTGCCAGTTCTTGGAGTTTCCATCAGCCTGCCATCTGACCTGCTGACTTTGGGTTCATTTACCTCTGATTTCTGACTTGCTAATCTTGAGAATTGTCAGTTACTTATCAGCCTACCTGCCATTATCTTCTCTAGCTGGAAACTTGCCATCTTAAGTACTGATCTAGGATAAATCTACTCTTGTTCTCTCCATCCACAATTGAAATTTAAGAAGAAACATGTGTTCATGGAAGGCAAATGCTTACCCAGACTAAGTGTTATTTAAGTAAGAACAAAGCAGTGCCTTTTCCACCGTGGAATCGTCCTGGCTAATCACCCTGCCACCAAGTTTCTGTTGATCTTCCTGAGGAATGGTCCCACATCTGGACGACTGGTCACTTAGCAGTAGCAGGAACCACGTCAGTCTTGATTAGTTGGAGTGTGTTTCTGAGCCCACACCTAACCTCCAGCTCTGCCACCATGACTACTTTGTACGTGAGCCTACTGGAAACGACAGATGTGACTGGGAGAAGAGGATCCATTGATTGGTAACAATCTACAGAGTTAACCTTCAGAGAGTATTCACATTAGATACAAATATTTTCACTTTTTGAACACATTCAATCTCTTTTCCGCACTCTTGTGTCTTTAATTCTACCAGGCTTCTTCTAAGTCCCTGACTATCTGGTTAAACTACTGGATCTAGCCCATTAATCAGTAATAGTACACTTTTCCATTTCTCCTTCCAAGCAAAATGAACAACCAGTTGCACTGTTCAAAGTTTTGCCCACTGGGAGGATTTCCTTTCAGCACAGTGCAGAGGGTGGTCGCAGAAAGGGGATGCAGTGCTACTGCTGTCCACTTGTGAGTGGTGCCTGTATTTCATGCAGAACCACCTATAAACCAGGCATGATGTGTCTTTTCCTCAGTCAATGATAAAAAGAACTCCACATGAGGCCACAGGTGCATACTGAGAGTAAAACAATACTGTGCCAGGAGTTGATACCTTGGGCATTTGGGCCACTTCTTTAAGCAGCTTCTTTGTACCTTCAGGTCCTGCTCAAGCCCATTATCACATAGACCATTTCCATTTAATTGTAGAATGATTACTGAGAGATGATGATGCAAGAAGCATAAGCTTAGATCAGTCTGAATTTTGTGGATATGGGCTCATTAAGCACAGACCCTTCATTCAATGTTTCAGATCCCGGGGTTAGGAGAGGATCTAGTACCATATTTTATTTTGCTGGTTTGCTGAAGCATGTGTTGCAAGGGGGTCTACAAATAGTCAGGTTGGTGTACTAGATCTAATCTGATATATGTCTCCAAAGGCTTCAGGAAATTGGGATGTTAGAGCGGATTTATCAGGATAAACCCATAGGCCCATGATATACTGAATGACCAGATGAGAAAACTTTTACAATAAAAATAGTAACACCTTTGTAAATGGAATCATAGCATCTTTGAAAACACTTGCAATTTTTCTTTGATGTAAGTCAGGTGTGTGCAAGAATACTACATTAACAGAATCAGGCCACCTAATTACAGACTATAAAGCAGTAAATGGCTATCGATGTTGAATCTTTATGTGAATCTTTATGAATAGCAGAGAAACATTGTCATGGATAGCAACAGAACATTGTCAAATATATTGCCACCGGATGAGTCCCTTAGGTTGGAAGCTACTAAGGTACGACTGAGGAAAGCAGCCTTCCCAAATTAGTCAACCATAATGATGTTGCAATACTAAAGTCGTCAGGGTCTTCATTTGTTGATGGACTATAACTCAAAAAAAGAAGAAATGGCCGCAAACATCTATCAATAATTGGCAATCAAATGCATAAAGCGCAGACCTAGGAAAATGAGAAGACATCAAAAAATGAAGTGGACTGCATGAAGATCAATTTCCTAGGCATTAGTGAGAAGAAATAAAGTGATCTCTTTGGAGAGTGACAATTGCTACCATAATCGAATAAAGAAGGATTGAGGGTAAGGGCATTTCTGGCCTCTCCCTCAGAGGACTAGACCTTTGACTGATACTGAGTTTGATTCTCTCCCTCCGTATGAAGTCAGAGGAGGTCAGACACCATGTCCACATAATATATTAAAGGAGTCCAATGCTTAACCCACTGTGTTGCCAGAACTCCTGGTTGGTTGGTTTCTGCTATTGGTTTAGTTATTCTCTTGCGGGTTTGGATTTTGTCACACTACAGCTGGCAAATTAAACCTGAGTCGTGCATATCCCATGGACACGCAGTTGGATTCTGGGATCCTACTTAACTCTGGCCCCAATCCAAGAACAGTTAGTTCTGATAACCTGGCCCTGCGTGATGCCTTCACCAAATTATCACTGAAGATAAGGGTGGGACAACAAAGTGTGATGGAGAAAACCAATGGTGTCTGGCTATCAACTGGAATAGTGTCTGGGGTTTTAAGTTCTTGTATTGAAATAAGAAGCCATCTAAGTGAGGAGTTGACTAAGTCTAGATGGAAAAACACACCAGCTTGTGTGATCTCACCATGAAAAAATTCAAATATGATGAAGGGAAATGTATCAGAGCTAAAATTATGAACATAGAATTTGTAGAATTCTGTGGAGGACAGCGGGAGCCCAAAACCTATGTGCAGAGCAACTAGTTAGATTAAGCCTCTGGCTGACCCTGACTAGCCATAGGCAAGGATCTCTCAAATTTCTGATGGTTTATAGGGGAAGGAGGGGTGTGGGATGGTAGATAGGGAGGATAAAGGGATTTTGTAAATAATGAAGGTGAGAGGGGGAAGGGAGCCCTGGAACTGCTTGTTATTACACAACTCTTTTGAAAGATGATTTAACCATGGGGAGAAAAATGTTCTACAATGGATAGTGATAATGATTATACAATTCTTCTTGATATCATTGACCGAACTATGGAATTGTATGATATGTGTATTAAGTGCCAATAAAATGTGAAAATATGCTTTTAATTTAAAATATTTCAGTTGAAAAAAAATCCAATATATGGTAGTTTAGCCCTCAGATCCTCATTTCCTTGCTGGCTGTCAGGCAGGGCCACTCTCTTCTGCTCCTAGAGGATACGTGTATTCCACCGCTGATAGCCACCCTTGTCTTCAAACTCGGCCATGTCTTGTCATGTTCTTTGCACACTCTGAATCTCTCTGGCTTCTTCTGTCTCCACCAAAGAAAACCCTTTGCTTTTAAGGGATCATGTGATTATAACAGGACCACATGATTAACCTCTCTAGTATAAGGTCACCATTCTGAAACAAATTTTAAAAGAATGGCATTGCAATCATCCTAAAAAAAAGAACTCTCTGTATGAGGCCCTAATAAAATGTTTAAAAAATATATAAATAAATAAATAAATAATTTTTTTTAAAAAGAACTCTCTTGAAGGACAATACTGTTTGTGATATGACACAATCAGTTTTTAATACTTGTAAACTCAGTCAATGTAACTATTATTCAGGTATATGCACCAACCAATAAAGCTAGTGATGATGAAATTGAAAAATGCCACTAATCTCTCCTTCTAAAATTGACCAATATGCAATGAAGATGATCAAAGTCATTGCAGACTAAGTTAGAACAGAGTACTGGAGATTTGATATAACTCTGAGGGCGGGTCGTGATAGTGTTTTTTTCCCCTGGCTAACAGAAGACAAACTACTTCTGTTGATCTTTTGAAACTGGAATTGACTAAAATAAAAATAAAAGGCAATGGCCAGATCACTAGCTACATAGTAAGTAACAGTAGAGTATTAATATACTCAAGTAATGATGCCATATCTGGAACAGCATCTTTATTGTAATTCAGCCACTTGCATGATAAGACTCTGAGTTTAGTGTTCAGCAGTATTAGTTCTGTTACCAGAATAGATGATGCTTTCTTTTATGGCACAATTGGAAGCTTTGATGGCTTTTATGTGGCAGTAAGTTGTGCTTCCAGAACCCTGAGCTTGTCTCTTTCTTTGCCAGTTTGCTTATTGGTCAGTGGTACCAACCAGGTAGCTTCCTTCTACTTCTTATTCTAACATTTTCAAAGTGATATCAAGCACATGATCCCTCAGAACCTCACTTCTTACCAACATTTCATCTATTGGTATTTAATTGGCCATAACTTTGCCACCTCATGCCACAGATTAAAAGTTCCTTCTTTACAAATAGTAAGAGACTCATCCAAACTAACAGAGGCAGAGCCCAATTTCTCAAGGTCTTTAAGTGTAATCATGCTGTAGAACCTAATTAAAGATTCCTCTTTATCAATTTGTTTCTCACCCCTGATTCCAAATGTGTTAGACTGAGTTCTCTAAAGAAGCAAAACCAGAAATACTTATATGTGTTTGTACTTAAAGAGATTTTTAACACAAAATGGCTCTCACCATTATAGAAGCAGGTAACTCCAGATCGATTCAAGTCCATGGTTCAGATGATAAGCTTGAGGTTTCTTAGTTCCCCTTTTGCTGTGTAACTGACAAACCAGGAGGCAAGAAAATAAAAGCTTCACAGGTAAGGAATACTCATCTCTTAAGCTCCAAAACTATTCACTATATTACATGTCCAACAGCTTTGATAAGACAGCAAAACCAGATTAACCTCGCAGAAGATGATAGTTTTACCACTAATTCTGACCTTTGGAGTATATTGGATGAACCTAGTTTTATACAAATTAATTAATACCAAAAGAGTTAAATTCTCAAATCTGCCCTCTTTATGTATAGATCAAAGTTCAGAGAATAGTGGAGATGTAGGCAAACTATGACTAGAAGACCAAATCCAGTCAGTGCTTCCAATTCTCAGTGAGGTAAGATTTTTGTTTAATATGGATATTGCAAGGTTGGGGAAGGGTGGTGTCTAACAAGACATAAAATTATAAGAACAACAAAATTAATTTCCATAAATATTGGATTTATATAATGGAATGCCACCTTGTTGATTTGTTTATGTATCACCTGTGGCTGCTATATAGAACTACAATAGGATTCAGGGAAACAAAATTGAAATTTTTTACTAGCTGGCTCTATTTAGAAAAGAAATTGGGTTGCTTTCTTTGACCGTATCTTAATACAACTGGATTGTTGAGAATAAATGATTGTTTTATGAAAATGATGCTAAAACAAATACCATCATAGATCCAATATATTCCCTTAAATAAAGAATGTTTCCACAATGTCTCTCAACAAGAGGGCCAGGGGTTGTTGGAATATTTACAAGTTGATTACTGATATTTACACCTACAGTGCCCCTTCACAGAGAAAACAGAAGCATTGATTTCAGTTCAGACCTGAGATTTGAATATATGGACGATAAGTGGAAAGTCACCTATCTCCTAAGGTGAACATTGAGCATTGAGTATCAAGATGGAAGGAAAAAGGCTTGTATATTCTAGATACAGAGACCTGTGGGGCAGTGCGCCGGGCATGGGCTGCTAAGCAAAAGGATAGTAGTACAAAATTGCTAGTCACCCCTCAAAAGTAAATTGAGGCTTTCTGTTGTCATCAAGTTTTATAGTCAATCTCAGAACCCTGATGAAGAAATTCCATTCTTCCATGGGTTAGAATTGACTTGATGGCAGCATGATACCTTAAATAAAAGATTAATAATTCTATTTGTGTAGGAACTGTTTGTTGACTGAGGAGTTCAATGATCACATATACAGAACCTTAGAATGGATCAATGATTGGTCTATGGCATTCCCTGGTTTATCATTTCTAATGGCCTTTTGAAATTATAAATTCAACATTTTTTCTTAATGACTTTCTATACCATATTTCAGGAGCTTTCGGTACTCCTTGGTTACATCTGGGTGGCTCATAATTAGCTCTGGAATACTAACATAGATTAGAATTTTTAAAAAGTAAAAACAAATATGTTTTCAATCACAGTAGAGAGGAAAAAAGAATTGTAACAAAATGTGTTGTTCTTTCAAATTATCTGGTTTTATTATTTTTAACTCACTAATTTAGTTTAATTATAATTCCAGACCCTTTCATTCAGGTTTTTTCTTTCCTGGTATTCTATTTTCTACCATTTAAAAAAGTAATTTAAAAATTCTCTAATGTTTATGAAAATGTGCTTAAATAAAACAAACCAACAATTAAATTTGGTCTTCAAGTATGTGGCAGGTTTAAACTTGGTGGAAGCTCTGACTTGGAAGAATACTCTAAGCATCATAGAAATTATATGAGGCTAAATATAAAACCTCATATAATAAACACAATTCCAGAGAAAGGTACCACAACAAAATTATCAAACTGTGTAACAATATCATTGATATCATATGAACGTAAAATTTTGCTGAAGATCATCCACCAAAGATTCCATTAACACGGAACTGCCAGAAAGTCAGGCTGAATTTAGAAGAGGTGATGGAACAAGGGAAATCATTCCAAGTATCAGATGGATCTTGACTCAAAGAAAAGAATATCAGAAAAGTGTTTACTTGTGTTATATTGACTGTGCAAAGGCATGTGAAACTGTCTGGACAATAATAAAGTATGGATAACCTTGAGAAGAATGGAGATTCCAAAACACTTCGTTGTGATCAGGAAGAACTTATACATGGATCAAGAGGCAGTTGTGGGAATAGAACAAGGGAGTACTGCCTAGTGTAATATCCAGAAAGGTGTGCATCAGGATTTTATCCTCTCGCCATACTTGTTCAATTCATATATTGAGAAAATAATCAGAGAAGATGGATTGTATGCAGCATCAGGATTGGAGAAAGGCTTATTAACAACCCAAGATATGAAGATGACAAAACCTTGATTGCTGAAAATGGGGGCGACTTGAAGCACTTGCTGATGAAGATAAGGATTGCAGCCATCAGTATGGAATAAAATTCAATGTAAAGAAGACCAAAATCCTCCTGATGGCACCAATAAGTAACATCATTATAAATGGAGAAAAGGTTGATGTGGTCAAGGATTTTGTCTTGCTTGGATCCACAATCTATGCTCCTGGAAGCCACAGTCAAGAAATCAGAAAGCATGAAACATCAAGTAAATCTGTTACAGGAGACCTCTTTGGAGTGTTGAAAAGCAAACATGGTACTTTGAGGACTAAGGTGCACCTAACCCAAATCATGGTGTTTACAAACTTGCCTCGTTTGCGTGCGAAAGTTGGACATTGAATAATGAAGACCACAGAAGAACTGATGCGTTTGAATTGTGATGCTGGAGAAGAATATTGAAAGTACTATGAACTGCTAAAAGAACAAACCTTTTTGTCGCTCAAGATAAGGCCAGAGTGCTCCTTAGAGGCAAGGGTGGCAAGACTTAATCTTACAGATTTGGGCATAGTACCAGGAAACCAATCTTTGCTAAAGGGCATCGTACTTGTCAAGCGGAGGGGCAGTGGACAAGAGAAAGTCCCTCAAGGAGATGGATCTGACAACATGGCTGCAACCATGGGCTCAGAAATAGGAAGAAATTTAAGAATGGCACAGAATTGTGTAGTGTTTTTATTTCTGTTGTGCATAGGATCACTAGTATTTAGAATTGATTCAATGACCCTTAATAACAACAAAATCATAGTATTTGGGTTGTAGGAGAACTCACTTTAGACTTTGTTCCTGCCACTTGAGTATTATAATCTTAAGGTCTTTAACCTTTTATTCAAAGGGCATGTTCCTATGGGATTTTTACCAGGATTGATTGGCTAATTCATGTAAAATACTCAGAATGAAAAATGTTTATCAAATATCCCTATAGTTATGCTGATGATTGCTATAGAGTCAATTCCAGTTCATAACAAACTCATGTATGACAGCATTTAATATTGCCAGTACTCTGTTCAGTATTGCTATGAGTAAAAAATTACTTCAGGGGGGTCACGGAGACCATGCCATGCTCTCAAGCCCTACAATGTTTGAACTCATGGTTGCAAATATTGTGTCAACTCACCTTGTTGAGAACCTTCCTCTTTTTTGGTGATTCTCTACTTTTAATAAGCATAATCTCCACAGAGAATGGTTCCTCTTGGTAAAACGTGCATGAGACAAGTCTTGTCATGCACATTTATTTTTAAAATAATTTTATTGGGGGCTCACAGAACTCTTTATCTTGTATCCTATCTACATCCATCCATTGTACCAAGCACATTTGTACCTTTGTTGCCATCATCATTCTCAAAACATTTTCTTTCTACTTGATCCCTTGGTATCAGCTTCTCATTTTTTCCATTCCTTCATCCATCCTCCCTCCCTTCATGAACACTTGATAATATATAAATTTTTTTTTCATGTCTTACACTGACCGATGCCACCCTTCTCCACCTTTCTGTTGTCCATCCACCTGAAAGGGGGTTATAGATAGATCGTTGTGATTGGTTTCACCTAGCTCTCCTACCTTCCCCTTATCCTCCTGGTACAGCTACTCTCAATATTGGTCCTGCGAGGATTATCTGTCCTAGATATTGGTCTGTAGTTCTCAATTTTTCTGGGATACCTGACCTATGTTGGTATCAGATTTATACTAACTTCATAGAAAGAGGTTGGGAGTTTTCCCTCTTTTTCTATGATCTGGAAGAGTTTGAATAGGATTGGTGTCCGTTCTTTCCTGCATTCTTGTTAGGATTCCCCTGTGAAGTCATCTAGTCCAGGGAATTTTTTTATTAATAATTCCTTGATAACCTTGTCTATTTCTTATATTGCTATGCGTCTGTTGAGATTCTTGACGTAGATCTGGGATAGTTAGGGAGGGATTTTTTTCAAGAATTTGCCCATCTCCTCCAAGTTGTTGAATTCATGGGTGTACAGTCCTTCATAGTACTGTGTAATTATACTTTTGATTTCATTAGGATCTGTTGTAATGCCCCCGTTTTTGCCCCTCAATTTTGCTATTGAAATTTGTTCCTTCCTTTCTTTGGCTAGGCTTGCCAGCAGTCTGTCGACTTTGTTTATCCTTTAAAATAACCAAATTTTGCAGCATTATATTTTTCCCATAATTTTCTTATTTGCCCTCTTCTTAACCACAGTAGTAGTTTTTATTATTTCTTTTCTTTTGCTATTAGAAGGATCTTCCTGTTGACTCTGATCTAGTTGCTATAAATTTTGTGCCAGCATATCAATCATAAGTCTCTCTTCCTTTTTCATGTGTGCATGTATTGCTATGAAGCTTCCTCTGATAACTGCCTTTGCTGTGTCCCATAAGTTTTGGTACGTCGTGTTCCCATTCTTGTTGTTTTCTAGAAACTTCCTAAATTCATCTCTGATCTGGGCCAGTACACACTCTTTTTGAAACAGAGTTATTCATCTTCAAATTGTGTGTTGTTCTTTTCTTCATCTTCCTTTAGCTGATATCCAGCTTTATGGTACGGTGGTCAGAAAAAGAGATCTGTATGATATCCATGCGCTTAAATTTATGCTGATTCATTTATGCCCATCATGTGGTCTATCCTGAAATATGTGCCATGTGGACTTGAAAAGAATGTGAATTTTATTTTGCATTTGGGTGAGAGCTCTGTAAATATCTATCAGGTCAAATTTACTAATTATAGTGTTTAGATTTCTCACCTCCATGTTGAGTTTTTTACCTTGTGATCTATCTTTTTCAGAGAGCAGTGTATTGAAGTTACCTACTATAATTGTTGAGCCTGTGATTTCATTTTTCATCTTTGGAGCATTTGATTGATGTATTCAACAGGTCTCTCATTTGGGGAACATATGTTAAAAATGTTTAGTGATCTTTTGTCTACAGTTCCTGTAAGCATTATATAGTGTCCCTTCTTAACTCCTTTTATGGTTTGTACTTTGGGGTCAATTTTATCCGAGATTAGGATTGCAACACCTGATTTCTTTTAATTGTTGTTTGCTTGATATGTTTTTCAACAGCCTTTGATTCTCAACACATTTTTGTCTGTAATCTTGACATGTATCGCCTATAGGCAACAGATGGATGGGTTGAGTTTTCTAAGCTACTCTGCTAGCCTCAGACTTTTAATGTCAGAGTTCAGTCCATTGATATTGAGGGTTGTTATGCGCATTTATGGACTCTGTGATATCATCGTATACCTTTGTCCTGGGAGTTCTACTATCTACCTTTCTTTTTTTTTTCAATAAAAAATTGTTTATTTTCTCACAGTTTAGAAGCTGAATTCAGGGAATTGGCTCTAGGGCAGTGGTTCCCAACCTGTGGGTTGCCACACCTTTGGGGGTCGAACGACCCTTTCACAGGTGTCGCCCAATTCTTTTTTTCGTATTTTATTTTATTTATTTATTTATACATTTTATTAGGTGCTCATACAACTCTTATCTCAATCCATACATATACATACATCAATTGTATAAAGCACATCCGTACATTCTTTTCCCTAATCATTTTCAAACATTTGCTCTCCACTTAAGCCCTTTGCATCAGGTCCTCTTTTTTCCCTCTCCCTCCCCACACCCCCCTCCCTCCCCATTCCCCCCTCCCTCATGAGCCCTTGATAATATATAGATTGTTATTTTGTCATATCCTGCCCTATTCGGAGTCTCCCTTCCCCCACTTCTCTGCCGTCCGTCTCCCGGGGAGGAGGTCACATGTGGATCCTTGTAATCAGTTCCCCCTTTCCAACCCACTCACCCTCTACTCTCCCAGCATCGCCCCTCACACCGCTGGTCCTGAAGGTATCATGCACCCTGGATTCCCTGTGCCTCCAGCTCCCATATGTACCAGTGTACAACCTCTGCCCTATCCAGTCCTGCAAGGTAAAATTCGGATCATGGTAATTGGGGGGAGGAAGCAACCAGGATCTCTGGGAGAGTTGTGTTCTTTATCGGTACTACATCGCACCCTGACTGACCCATCTCCTCTCCTAAACCCCTCTGTGAGGGGATCTCCAGTGGCTGATAAACGGGCTTTGGGTCTCCACTCTTCACTTCCCCTTTCATTCATTATTTTATATATATATATATATATATTGCATGATGCCTTATACCTGGTCTCTTTGGCACCTTGTGATCGCACAGGCTGGTGTGCTTCTCCATGTGGGCTTTGTTGCTTCTGAGCTAAAGGATTTTTTTTTCTAAGCTATGTATTTAAATTATTTTACAAAACAACCTAATCACTTTCATAGTATTCTACATTATACTTAATACATTTATCAATTTAATTCCATGCTTGGAAACATTTTTCAAACTCATCTGTTTGGACGGTGATAGCACCGCCTTCATTTTTTTCTTTGCCTCTTCTACATTTTCAAATCACTGTCCTTTCATGTCCGTCTGCATTTGTATGACCAAAATAAAGTCACATAGAGAAAGTTTGAGTAAGTAAGGTGTGTGGGGCAAGATAGGCGCCCTTTTTTCGTTAAAAAAACAGTAACATTGAGGTCCTGTGTGAGCAGGCGCATTGTCATGGTGGCAAAACCTCCATCTGCCACAAATCAGGCCTTTTTTATTAAACATTTTATTAGGGACTCATACAACTCTTGTCACAATCCATACATATACATACATCAATTGTATAAAGCATATCTGTACATTCTTTGTCCTAATCATTTTCTTTTTTTCCTTTCCTTTTTTTACATTTTATAGGGCAAGATATGACAAAATAACAATGTATAAATTACCAAGGGCACATGAAGGAGGGGGGAGCGTGGAGGGAGGGAAAAAAAAAGAGGACCTGATGCAAAGGGCTTAAGTGGAGAGCAAATTCTTTGAGAATGATTGGGGCAGGGAATGTGCGGATGTGCTTTATACAATTGATGTATGTATATGTATGGATTGTGATAAGAGTTGTATGAGTCCCAAAGCAGGCCTTTTTTGTCACACACTGTTACGCTATCTTTTCAGAACTTTGAAATAGAAAATTTGATTAATAGTCTTACCTGGTAGAATGAATTCCAAGAGTTGACATATTCATCAATTGGGAAGTTGATGGACATCCAGAATGAGGTTTGTTACTGATGGACATTTCACCTTTTTTGAAATGAGAAACCACTTAGAGACTTGAGTTTTACCCCATAGCACCATTCTTATAAGCTATGTTCAACATCACAACTGTTTCTGTGATATTTTTTCCCAACAGGAAACAAAATTTCACAGCCACATACTGTGAAATGTGATTCTCCTAAATTGACCATCACAAAAAAATGAGGTTTGAGCAAAATTGTTTTTCTGAAAAAATTTACTGTGACCAGAGAGAACCTTCCCATGCAACGCCACTGGATGCATCAACACAGATCAGGTTGCTAGATGCTCACCTAGTCGTAAGAATTCCTACTCCAAAAGCTCTGACCAGTAGAGTTTTCCCATTACTTCCCATATATATATAATATATATACACACACTCACACATGCATGTGTATATATATATATGTATATGTGTATATATGATATATATACTTGAATATAAGTCGAGTTTTTTAGCACTTAAAAATCATTTTATTAGGGGCTCGTACAACTCTTTTCACAATCCATACATACAGTCATTGTGTCAAGCACATTTTTACATTTGTTGCCATCATCATTCTCAAAACTTATTTTTTTCTACTTGAGCCTTTGGTAGCAGCTCCTCATTTCTTCTCCCCCCTCTCCATTCCCCCCTCCCTCATGAACCCTTGATATTCTATAAATTATTATTATTTTGTCATGTCTTATGCTGTGTGACATCGACTCCCTTCACACACTTTTCTGTTGTCCATCCCCAGGGAGGGGGTTATATGTAGATCCTTGTAATTAGTTCCTTCAGCACATTTTTTGTGCAGTTTTTGTGGTAAAATTAGGTGCCTTGGTTGGTATTCAGGTTGGCTTATCCTCAGGTATGTACAATAATATATATGTATGGTTTTTAAGTGGATGGCAAGCCGTCTCTATCAAATATTGGCTATTTTCTGAGATGTTCTGACAGAACCCAGTTTGAAAATAAGCATCCATTTGTCTTTGTGGCAGATGATGAATTTAGTTAACTGAAGGGATTCATAGGATTATAAATAGGGTACTTTCAAATCTGTGAAAGAAAACTTTTAAAATATTCATATAATTTAAACATATAAATAGTCTCTCTGAATACAAGCATTGTGTCCTCTAAATTATGTCTTGTGACCCTCTAAGTGTTTCAACATGATGGGTATATACAAGATGCTAAATAAATATTAATTTATTAACTAATTGATGTGGCATTTCCAATGGACAGTAAGACACACTTTTAATGGCCAAGAGATTACTAAACAGGGGGAAAATGTTCCTCAAAACTGAAAATCTTATAGCATGATCAGTGAATAAAAGTTCTGCCAATACATGGGAAAACTGAACCCAGATAAAACAAGGCTTTCAAGGGGTGATATTCTGTGAAAAGGTAGAGAGAGGGGCAGAGAAAAGATACTTCAGTCTTTATTATGGGTAGTTTTATATCTAGAGTCAACATCATGCTTGACTTGGGATATCTAATGAGACTGCATACCTAAATGATGTACTTGTCGGATCCCCTGTCACATAGTGTCAGGGATAATATATTAAGCCAAGGAACATGTGAGTTATATTACAAGTGCAAGGGAATAAAAATTAAAACCCCTTCATGTGGAAATAGACATAATCTTACTACATTTCCCTGCAGAAGCACATGCACTGGCAATTTTTCTTCATATAATATTACATTAGCTTTAATTCTTATTAATAAGATACAAGAGTCATTAACACTATTAAAAATCTAATTATGTTAGCAATTTTCCATCATGTCATATTTGAGCAGTTAAATATTGGTATTTGTTTTTCCTAATGGGATTCAAAAGTCTAATTAATAGGCTTTCTTTTGTGGTTAAGTGGAATGAATCCCTGAAAAGCAAGCCATTTTTAATATCTGCAAGCAGTTTATTTTCTCATGTATTACACATTCAAACTATCTGGTCATCTACCATATACATAACCAATAATAATTATGATGTTATCATATGAATTCAAACAATGACTTTTAATGTACGTGACTTTTAGTGTACTTCAATTATAATGTTCTAAGAACTTTAATATATTTACTGGGCATGATGTGCATGAAAGATTATGCTGAAGATTAATATTTAAGGGAGTTTGAAAGAACTAAAGATACTATTTTGAATGATGTTAGTTGTGTTTGTTAAATTGGAATAATTTTGGACATTAGAATCAAAGTTTTCTTTTTTATAGATTGTTCTAATTAATGTAAACTTATTGAAAATGCTTGCGCTGTGGGCTGAATGAGAAGTATTTTCGCTTTGATTGTATTTAACTTATAGGTACTATGTTAAAACTTAGAGCCCTTGAGTAGTGTAAATGGTTGATGGAATAACCTGAAGAGTAAACACTAGATTTGAATAGATTTTCACAAAATCACTCAGTGAAGCCCCTATGGAGCACAGTTCTACATAGACATACTATAAATCAGAATAAAATCAAGAGCAGCTCTATTTTTATCTATTTTAAATATTGACCTTCTGAATCACATGGACTTTTTTTTTCTTTTTTTACATTTTATTAGGGACTCATACAACTCTTATCACAATCCATACATATACATACATCAATTGTATAAAGCACATCCGCACATTCCCTGCCCCAATCATTCTCAAAGCGTTTGCTCTCCACTTAAGGCCTTTGCATCAGGTCCTCTTTTTTTTCCCCTCCCTCCACGCTCCCCCCTCCCTCATGTGCCCTTGGTAATTTATACATCATTATTTTGTCATATCTTGCCCTATCCGGAGTCTCCCTTCCCCCACTTCCCTGCGGTCCCTTTCCCAGGGAGGAAGTCACATGTGGATCCTTGTAATCAGTTCCCCCTTTCCAACCCACTCACACTCCACTCTCCCAGCATCGCCCCTCACACCCTTGGTCCTGAAGGTATCATCCATCCTGGATTCCCTATGCCTCCAGCCCTCATATGTACCAGTGTACAACCTCTGCCCTATCCAGTCCTGCAAGGTAGAATTTGGATCATGGTAGTAGGGGGGAGGAAGCAACCAGGATCTGGGGGAAAGCTGTGTTCTTCATCGGTACTATCTCGCACCCTAATTGACCCATCTCCTCTCCTGAACCCCTCTGTGAAGGGATCTCCATTGGCCAACACTTGTGCCTTGGGTCTCCACTCTGCACTTCCCCCTTCATTCAATATGGTATATATATATACACACACACACATATATACACACACACACACATATATACACACACACACATATATACACACACACACATATATACACATACACACATCTCTCTCTTTTTTTTTTTTTTTTTGCATGATGCCTTATACCTGGTCCCTCTGGCACCTCGTGATCGCACTGGCCGGTGTGCTTCTTCCATGTGGGCTTTTTTGCTTCTGAGCTAGATGGCCGCTTGTTCACCTTCAAGCCTTTAAGACCCCAGACACTATCTCTTTTGATAGCCGGGCACCATCAGCTTTCTTCGCCACATTTGCTTATGCACCCATTTGTCTTCAGCGATCCTATAATGGAGGTGTGCAGTCAATGATATGATTTTTTTGTTCTTTGATGCCTGATAACTGATCCCTTCGGGACCACTCGATCACACAGGCTGGTATGTTCTTCCATGTGGACTTTGTTGCTTCTGAGCTAGATGGCCGCTTGTTTATCATCAAGCCTTTAAGACCCCAGTCACTATCTCTTTTGATAGCCGGGTACCATCAGCTTTCTTCACCACATTTACTTGTTCACCCACTTTGGCTCCAGTCATTGTGTCGGGAGAGTGAGCATCATAGAGTTCCAATTTAATAAAAGAAAGTATTCATGCATTGAGGGAGTGTTTGAGTAGAGACCCAAGGTCCTTCCGCCACCTTAATGCTTAACCTATAAATATTGACACATCGATCTATTTCCCCATCCTCCTATATATATTTGCATGTACATGTCTTTGTCTTGACCTCCATGAATGCCCTTTGATTCCTAGCTCTTTCCTCCATCTCCCTTGACTTTCCTCCTGCCCTCCCACCATGCTTCGTCGCCACATGGTCTAGAGTATACCTCTTCTCTATGCAACCTTACCCTTAATCATTCCCCACCAGGCCTGCCATTCCCCCCTCTCCACCATTTGGGGTCCCATGTTGTTCCCTTGTCCCTGTGTTTGTTAACACCACTTCATTACCCCACCTACCCCCCAACCCAAGTCCCCCCGGAACTGCTGGTCCCGTTGTTTTTCCTCCAGATAGTTCATCCAGCCTGTCCTATTCAGACAGACCTGCGGAGACACTAACATGCACGAAAAGAAGACAGAGGAAAACAAAGCAACAGTGTACAACCAGACAACAAAACAACAAAAACAAACCACTGACAAAGAACAAAACAGAACATTTCACAAGAGAAAAGCTTGTAGTTAGTTCAGGGATTGTTTGCTGGCCCTTAGGAGTGTTTTCCAGTCCAGTCTGTTGGGGCACCACGCCCTGGCCCCAAAGTCCACTTTCAGCATTCCCTGGGGACCTTGCCACTCCATCCCCTTGCTGTTCCGCTGCACTCCCCCAGTGCTTTCCCTCGGTGTGGTAGGATCAGGTCAGGTGCAATTCCCACACTGTCTCCGGTGCTGTCCCCTGTATCGCCCTTAGCCACTGAGGGGCATTATTTCTCATAGTGGGGCCAGCCATGTTGTTCTCTCTATGGGCTGGCTGCTCTACTCAGCAACATCACATGGACTTTTTAAAAAGAGTTTCTTTTTAATAGTCTGTTCGTTTAAAGTGTACATTTGCAAATAAGGTAGAGAATGAGTACTTGCATCCAAGTGACCAAGAGAGTTGAGTCCTTGGCTAAAGTGGAGAAAATAATTATACACACACACACATACACACAGAAGATTGAGTTAAGTGAATATTTAAACAAGAATCCCTGAGCTCTTCTCTCACTCATTTTTTGCCCAAATCCTGAGGAATGGTGTGGATAATTGCCACAGAGCAAATGTCAACATGTTTCCACTCTTGATTGTTCTTTTTTAAATCAGTCTATTGGAGGTTCTAACAGCTCTTATCACCATCCATACATATATCCATTTTGTCAAGCACATCTGTATATATTTTGTGATCATCAATATTCAGACATCAACTGTTCCTCGCTCTGAAATTTACCTTACTTGTAACCCAATTTTCTGTTATGTTCAATAATTCATTGCAGTGACCACACAAAACTCACAGACAATGCTCATCATTTGGGGGTTTATTTGGGAATTAACTAGTTATGATTCCGTTGTACAATTCAGTTGAGATATGCTCAGGAAACATTTGTTCAATCGGGACTGTTTTTCCGTACCCACAGTCAAGCAAACCTTTGGCCTGCACTCTGCGCTGTTCACGCAATTCTGCAATTTATTTTAGGGCTGTCAATAAATGCCCGAAAGGCATGCCACTCTGCTATATGTCTCATTCCCAAGGCTTCAGTACCATGACCAGCGCACACAGCTCTCCTAATTAAGTTCCCAGAAGCCCCTCATTCTATCAGCCAGCCTTCTGCCCCCAAACACGGTTTAGTTTACTCTGTGAGCTGAGAATTCCACCTCTCGGTCTCATGCTCGGGGTCCTAGTTCTGGCACTGCTGTTTCTATGCCACTCCTCTGATTTTAGAATTGCCTCCTGGACCAAGAAGATTCAGTGCTCAATAATCTTGGGGTCCAAAGCATGTGCTACTTGCTTGCTAGTACTGAAATCCCTACACTGCTTCCAAGATCGCTCATTCTATACCCAGCAGGATGGCAATCACAATTTCATAATTAGCCCTGTTAACTCAACACTGATCATGGACTCAAAGAGCATTTCCACTCACTTTCTGCCCAGACCCATCAGGCAAATCAAGCTGGTTTAGCAGGTGGAACCATAGCTGTAACTAGAAGAGCCACGTGAAAGCATTCACTGCATTGCACTGTAAGAAGAGTTGTAAAAAATTTAACCAATTTCAAAAGATTATACCTCATTGTAAAGAAAACTCACCTCTTCACAACTGGACCAGTAGATGTATCATGATAAATGGAGGAGATGTTGAGGTTCTCTAGGATGTCTTTTACTTGTATCTACAATGAATGCTCATGAAAACATACCTGATATGACATATTGCAGTGGGAAAATCTGCTGTAAAAGGCCTCTTTAAGTATTAAAGAGTAAAGATGTTATTTTTGAGCTCTAAGGTGAACTTGATCCAAGCCATGGTAATTTCAATCAGCTCCTATGAATATAAAAACTGGACAATGAATAAGGAAGCACAAAGAAAAATGATGCTTTTGAATTAAGGAAAGTGTGGGTGGAAAGCATTTAAAATACTGTGAACTGTAAGGTCAGCAAACAAATCAATCTTGAGGAATTATCAGACAGAAGGATCCTTAGAAGTGAGGGTAATGAAACTTTACCACATGTACTGGACGTAGTATTAGGAGAAGCCAGGCCCTAGAAAATGACATCATACTTGGGACCATGGAGGATCAGTGAAATATAGGAGGGGTCTCAAAGAGCATGCATTGACGCAGTAGCTACCACAACGCATATAGAAACTTTGTGATTAGAAAATTTGTATTACTTTTTAAAGTTACTGAACTTTATCTTTGTGACTTATTGTAATGTCAAGGTTTAATTCTTTCCCAGGGAAATTTGAAAAGGATGATTTCGGTTTAATCTTTTTGTTATTTAGATTTTTCATGTTCATACATATTTTGGTTGATTTGATATGTAAAGATGAAGAGAAGCAAATTTAAGTGTTGTCTTAATGTGTTTCTTACTGTATTCTATAATTATGTATTTTTAATTATATTGACAGTTAAGTTGTACAAATTTACCTTAGATATTTCTAATGTTGATGTTCCGTTGTATTGACATTTATTGCATGACAATGTACTTTTTTATTTGTCTTTCTTCTGTATATATATATATATATATATATATTTGGGTGAGGCAAACATATTAATTCAGTGATGTTTGTTAATTCAGTCTGACAAGATAGCCACGATAGGTAGGTTCGGGGCTCTCACAGTCCCCCTAGCTCTCCACAAATTGGGGTTCATAACTTTTGCTCTGATGCTTCTCTCCTCACCATATTCAAGTTTTGCAATTGTCATATTTGGATCACACAAGCTTTAGATGCTGCTTGTTTGAATAGAAGTCTTTAAGACCCCAGACACTATTCTGATTGATAGCCAGGCAAAATATGCTTTCTTCACCACACTTTGCTTTACCATCCTTGTCTTCAGTAATCATTTCATGAAGGTGGATCATTTCATATCCAGCAGGGCCATGATATAAGAACTGATTGTTCTTAAGTTGGGGCTAGGATTCAATGTGAGTCTAAAACCCATTTTGGATCTATGCCTTAATTTTACTTATTTATTTTTAGATTAATTTTCTGTAAGTAGGGAGTCAATACAAAAGCCATCATTTCATAGTCAATCATGTCAAATATAAATGTATAATTTCTTGCATAATCATATATGGTTTGCAAAATAATACTTTTCCTTCCTGGACTTCTTGACACCATTTCCCTCTTGTCTCCAGCACCCCTTAAAACCCCCTTTCCCTAAATCTTTGTTATATTTTCTTTCCCTCTAGACTCAACACGGTGGGGTTTTCTTTTCCAAAAAATCAATGAAACAAATTACACAACTTCAAAAGGGTGAGTCCCAATGGCAAAGCACCTCCGAGATACACTCTAATATGAGTGAGCATAAGCAGACTATAACAGAATGGCTGTCGGGGTTGCACAGATTGCATGTGCTTTAGCACAGCATACTGGGCACTCCTGTGGCAGTGGACTCATAGAGTGTTTGCCCTTTTATGCTTGACTAACTTCACTCAGCATAATGTCTTCCAGATCTCTCCACAAGTTAAGGTGTTTCATTATTTCATTGCTGTTTTTAAGGATGCATAGTATTCCACAGTGTATATGTTACAGGTACACACAATGGAATACTACGCATCCTAAAGTCATGGGCACTCATCCTAAGGTCTTTACCTTCTTTGTCTCGACCCCGAGTGCACTGCTCTGGATAAAACTGTCCTCTTCTACCTCAGACACTTTGTGTCTTCTGGCTTAAGACCTCAGGTTGCAAGTATGTCTGGAATAGGGTCAAGTTTACCCAGTGGATTTCCCATTTGGGATCTCATCAATGGAGCCTCTGAAGCATGGTATACACCCCAAAGTTCTACATTCAGTATCCCAAGTTTCTGTGCCACCCAGTCTGGGTTCCTAGGCTACCCCTAGATGACCTAGGTACATTCTGCCCTCCCGCTGTTCTCCCAATGGAGTTCAGCCCTCGCTCCTCTCCCCACAGCAGACATTCACCTGTGTTCACCCAAACTTCACCATTCCCTCTCCCCTCTCCGGTGCTGCCCCTCTCATCACTATGGCTCATCCCTCTGAGAGGGCTGCCTCCCTATCCAAGGCACCTCACCCAGAGCCACATGGCTACCACTTAGTGGAGAGCATCGCCCCTCTCACCTTACCATTGATCCCAACTGTCACAAGGTGCCCTCCCATTAGGTGACCTCCACTACACGTCCCTGGAGTGGATGCTGTGTGGCTCATTTGCACCGGTTCAGCTCTTCGCCAGGCTGTCTTACCCAAGACCAGAGGACTAGATGGTCTGCAAGCTGGAGCATGTGCCCATTCTGCCGCTTATTCCTGTGGCGGTGGACTCATAGAGTGTTTGCCCTTTATGCTTGACTAACTTCACTCAGCATAATGTCTTCCAGATCTCTCCACAAGTTAAGGTGTTTCATTATTTCATTGCTGTTTTTAAGGATGCATAGTATTCCACAGTGTGTATGTTACAGGTACACACAATGGAATACTACGCATCCTAAATAAATAAAACTGTGTATATGGAAAGACCTTTTATCCACTCTCCTATTGATGGAAATTTAGGCTGTTTCCAGCTAATTGTTATTGTGAATTGTGCTGTAATGCAAATTGAGGAGCAAGTGTCTATTTCTGATCTGTTTCTTATTTCTTTTGGGTATATGTGCCCAGTAGTGGTATTGCTGGGTCATAAGAGAGTTCAATTGTCATCTATTTTAGGTACTGCCATATTGTCTTCCACTGTGGCTGTGCATATATACAAATTCACCAGCAGTGGATAAGAGTTCCTATCTCACCACATACTCTCCAGCATTTGTTCTTCTCAGTTTTTAATGTATTTAATTGGGCTACAGTAGTGAACATTAAGTGGTATCTCATTGTTATTTTGACATGCATTTCCCAGCTGGCTAATGACCTGAACATTTCCTCATGTGTATATTAGCCATTTGAGTGTCATCCTTGGTTGGTTGGTTCAGGTCTTTTGTCCACTGTTTCAGAGCGCTATTAGTTTTTTTTCTTGTTGTACGCTTGTAAAATTCTGTAGATCTTAGTAATTAATCCTTGTCTGTTATGCCATTACTAAATATCTTTTCACAATCTGTGGCTCTCTTTTTACACAGTCTTTCCATGTACACAGTGGTTTATTTTGGTTAGGTCCCATTCACCTATTTTATCTTCTATGGTGTGTGTTTCCTTTGTTAAATCTGCTATCTCATGTCTTCCCAGCCCTAGAGCTCCTAGCTTTGTCCTGCTTTTCTCACTGATGATCCTGAAGTTTGACATCTAGGTCTTTAATCCACCTTGAGTTTGTTTCTGTGCATGGAGTGGGATATTGGTCTTGGTTCATTCTTTTTTGTTTGTTTCATTCTTTTTCACGTGGATATACAGATTTTCCAAAACCATATATTGAAACGGGCATCAGCTTCTTCTTTAATGGTTTTGGGGCTTTGGAACAAAATCAATCGTTTGTAAGCAGATGTTTTTATTTCTGGGTTTTCTGTCCTGAACCATTGGTCTGATTATCTATACTAATACCAGGTTGTTTTGACAATTGTGGCTGAAAAGCAGGTTTTGAGAACAGGGAGTGAGTGCAAGGCCACCTCCTTTGCTGTTGTTTTTTTTTTCTTGAAGAGTTCTTTACCTATTGTAGGTTTCTTCCCTTTCTATATGAATTTGTTTATCACTTTTTCCATTTACTTGAAGAAAGATACTGAAATTTACTTGGGGATTAGATTGAATTTGTAGATTGCTTTTGGTAGTATTGATATATTCACTATATTGTGTCTTCTGATCCACGAACACGAAATATTCTTTCATTTGTGTAGATCACTTTGGTGTTTTTCACTAATGTTCTATTGTTTGGTTTTTTGGGTTAGGTTTATTCCTTGGTACTTCAGCTTTTGCCTGGCTGTTGTCAATGGTACTGATTCCTTGATATTGTTTTCTGTATTCTCATCACTGCTATATATTTGAGTTATTCTTGTTGATCTTGTATCCTGTGACTCTACTAAACTCCTCCATTGTTTCCAGCAATCTTATTGTGGACCTCTTAGGATTTTCAGTATATGAGATCATATGTGCAAATACGAATATTTCACTTCTTTAATCAATCATACACCCTTTATATATAGTCGTTATCTCATGGTATTAATTAGGATTTCCAGCACTATGTTAATAAAAGTTGGGATAAGTGTCTTCCTTGTAGGCTTCCCTTGTTCAGTAGAAATATTTTGTGCTTTCCTCCATTGAGTGAAATATTAGCTATTGTTTTTATCATATATGGATTTTAATGTATTGATGATTTCCCTTCTAATTCTATCTTCTTGATAGTCTTCATTAGAAATGAGTGTTGGATGTTATCAAATACTTTTTGTGCATCAATTGATATAATCATATGGTTCTTGTCATTTTTCTTGTTGATGTGGTAGATTACATTTATGGTTTCTCAAATGCTGAGCCATTTGACAGAACAGAGAAGCTGTCCTGAGATTATGAGATTGAGGCAAAGCACAAAGCTGCTTTCTGGCCCTTGGGGACACAGACCAAGTTTCCATGAGTCTGTGAAGCTGAGGACAAATGAGAGACTTGTGACTGATTCTGGAGAGGTCTTGCTATAGACCAATGACTGCATTCTTATTGTTTTCAGATCCTGGCCTATGGTAACCCATTAAATTTTCTAATAAACCTCTTTAATAATGATTATTGCCTATGATTCCTGTATGACCATTGCAATGTATTAATAAACCCAACAGAGAAGTAGAGTATCAGGGGAGGACTGGTTGGCATCAGAATAGGGTAAGGAAAGATGAAAGGTGGAGCCATGTCTGACCTCTGCCTTATGGTAATTGAGTAGATTTGGACTCTCCTTATTCTTTCTGTAGCCAGAGTAGAAATCAGAAATATATATGTTAGAATAAATATATAGATCATTGATCTAAATAACATATAAATAATTTTCATTACTTTTATAAGTATGTATTTGTTATGGCATATTAATTTTTATATATTTGGAGTATATACTAATTTTAATATGTAGATTCTCTGAAATTATACTCCTTGTTAACATATACAGCAACATTTGTTTAGTTCCTTTGATTTCAAATGATGCTTTTATTAGGATTTTTTTATGTTTTTCTTTTTGATGGTTTTTAAAATGTGTAATGCTATACTACTTATTTTTAACAGTGTATTTATGTGGTATACTTTTAGTATTATATTGATAATTTCTTCATATTATTATGGAAGTAATTATTGCTTTTAAAACTCACTTCTACTTAATTCCAGCATATAATGATTTTATTTATATTTATCTATATTTTGAAAAATTCTTGCTTTTCAGTTATTTGATGGCCACACATAAAATTTGATTTTGATTTTGTTTGATGTCTTTCTCTATATAAGCCAAGAAAGTCAATAATTTGATTATTAGGTACCTTTGGAAATAATTCTTAATACAAATGTATCTTTAATTGGGTTTATAAATTTGAATACTACTTTTCAACCATAATTTCCACTTATCGTTAGTTTTAATAATTAAATTAAATTCTTACTATCAGTTTTTTTGTATCATTTCTGTTTTTTAGCTGAATATTGTCCTTAATTATTTTTTAATAAAGCCTCATGTGAGCCATAACTCCTCAGTTGCTGAATACTCAATTAGGTTATTTTGTTTATTTTATATTTGAGTGACATATTAGATGAGCATTAGATTATTGAGTTATCTTTTACTATTTTCAGATATTGTATCCAGCATTTCTGACATTAAGTCCTCAGATTGTATAAACCTTATCTACTGATTTCCCAAATCCTCATCTAACATGGGATTAGGAGCCCTATTGGCATAGCGGTTCAGTGTTGGGCTGCAGTCCTAGTGATCAGCACTTAGAAACCACCCTCCACTCCTCGGGAAAGATTGGGCTTTCTACTCTGTGAGCATTCACAGTCTTTGAAACCCACAAGGGGGTGGGGGTGGGGAGGGTCACTGTGAGTTGACATTGGCTTACTGGCAGTGAGTTTTGAGTTTGAAAATAGGAGATTTGATTTCTTTCTTATTTTTTTTCTGCATGCTTGCCTAAAGAATGTGTTCTTTCAAATTAAACTCAATTTTGTCTTATTATTAATGTATCTAAATATTTCCAGAGGCACACTTTCAGAAGGTATATATATATATATATATATATATATATATATATATATATATATATATATATATATATGTCTTAATACATATATAGGTGTATATATAGATGTATGTGCATATATATGCTGTTGTTAGTTGCCATCCAGTCAGTTCCCACCCATAGCACCCTATGCACAAGAGAATGGAACACTGTCCTATCTTTCACCATCCTCACAATTGTTACTATACTTGAACTCATAGTTGCAGCCACCGCATCGATCAATTTCATTGAGGGCCTTCCTCTTTTTTGCTGTCCCTCTGCATTACCAAGTCTGATGTCTCTCCAGATACTAGTGTTACCTGACAGCCCTTCACACAATGCAAGATTGCTCTCCCCACCCATTCATATACCATTTTCTGCAAAAGCGTGTGACTCTAATGATTCCGTCTAACTTCTCGAGTCTGCCTGCCGACAGATAACAAGCATACATTCTTACCAGGCTCTTCCTGTACTCATGCGTTTTGTCTGCATAGATGTCCTTCTATCTTTGGAAAACAGTGTATACTTGGCTTTGACTGAGTTCTTTCGTAGTCTTTTCCTTCTTTTTGCATTATCTGACTATTGTCTTTGACATTGACAAAATTTGTCGATGTTTCGTGAAATATTCATATAATGTTCCACTTACCTTGTTTCTCTAAAGATATACTTGGATTTATGTTTCTTTTTCTACTGAGTTTTATTGTGTAAGAAGTTAGCAACTGTCAATCTTGCATTAATCTAACAGAAGTGGAAGTGGAAATGCTTTTAAAGTATTTTTATATCTTAAGGAGGGAAGAAATTACTTATTCTTGAGGAGATTAGAAAAGGAGAATTAGCATTAGCCTTGTGGGGTATGTTTTTATCTCATATTGTGCCCTACTGAGTGATACACAATTCAAATGAAATATAATTTTATAGATGTGAGGAAACATTACAGAAACATTTACCACTTAAAAAATCTTACTTGAAGATCCAAGATAATAAATATTTCACTAGTATATTAGTAGAGATCGCCAAAAACATATTCTGCTAGGCAGATGCATTTGTAAAATGATTTTCGTTTTATATAACAATTATATATATGTTGATTGACAAACTTAAATAAAATTTCATGTAATTAAAATATACATTTCACTTTTTAAAAATATGTATTAATATTTCACTTCAGGATGTAATTTTAATCTTGCGAAAGTTATTAAAAATAATATAGTTTTCCTGTATTTAATTTGTTAATAAAACATCTAATTAGAATTCATAGCATAGCAATTTATGATGTATTAAATACAGTTTTAAATTATTTTAAACAGTGTAACATGACTTTATATTTATTCAGAAGATATTAACTGTTTACAATCAACTGTGTCTTCTATTTTAATTACTAGGCTTTCCAAGTACAAAGAAACAAGCAAGTTCAGATGACATAAGAGAAATTAAAGAAGGCAAGATAAATATTAAAGTGATATTAATGCAATAAAAATTAATTTTAAGACTAATATTCTTTTGCTAGTTTAATTTTCATGGCACTCTTAAAAATATATACTATTCATATTTTTGGTTCATAAAGAGGAAACTGAGACACATAAAGGTTATGTAACAGTTAAAAATCAAATTAATAAGTTGCAAAATCAAAATTCTAACTCAGATAGAATAAGTGCTAATTTTTTCTAGAATTTAAATTGCTAATGTGGCAATAAAACTTTTTGGACAGCGCATCCGTCGAGGATAATTATTCCGCTGTCTTGGCCCACTCAAGACATGGAGCTGCGCTCCTTACCTAACAGCCCAGGCGGCAGTTTCTGAAAATCACACGCAAAGCCTGTACGTCACAGGGAAGACAACCAACTTAAGGCGCTTCACCAACATAAGGCTTTCCATTAATCCAATAATCTTACAATTTTCCTCATACGGGATGTAGTAGTATTAACAATAGTAATTGATTTAATATAAAGCAAAAAAATTTGCAAACTTATGCCATATGCTGCTTCTACAAAAACACAGATACCTAGCATCAAGCTTTAACAAAGATATGCAACTGGTAGCAATGCTGCTCATGCTATGGACATTGGACAATTTATAGGGATTTTTTTTTGCGTGTTACCAAATGGCAGCTGGAGAAAGCTTCTGATATCTAGTGGGGATAAGGATACTAAAATCCGATAACATACAAAACCCCTCTACCCAACAGAGAGTTCTTCAGTCCCAAATATGAGCAGAACTCTGGTGGAATAGTTGTTACACATTTGGCTGCTAACTATCAAGTCAGCAGTGCAAAATCCCTAGCCTCTCCTCGAGAGAAAAAACGTTTCTATTCCTATAAAGATTGCAGTCTTGGAAACTTAGAGGAACAGTTCTACTCTGTCCTCCAGTAGCTCTGATATTGTTGCCAACAAACTGGTTCCAGTCCATAGTGAACCTATTCACAATCTTATGAAACCCAGTCCAGTCCTGCCCCAACCTCACAATTGTTCTTCTTCATGAGCCTATTGTTGCAGCCACTGTGTCAAGCCATCTTCTTGAGGGTTTTTTTTTATCTGTCCCTCTACTTTACCGAGAATAATGTCCTTCTCCAAGTGTTGGACTTTCCTGACAATATGTCCAAAATATGTCATACAAAGTTTCACCGTCCTTGCCTCTAAGGAGCACTCTCGTTGTCCTTCTTCCAACATGTACTTACGGTCTACTTTGTCACTCCATAGTACTGAAAGTGCATCAGTTCATCCTTGGTCTTCCTTTTTCAAGGTCCAACTCTAACATGCACAGGAAGCGATTGAACGCACCATGTCTTGGATCAGACTTGTCTTAGTTCTCAAACTCACACCCTTACTTTTCAATACTTTCAGGGTGCATCCGCTTTTTGTAACATTTCAATGGGTGTTCCATCAATTTCTGGAGTCTTGTATTTTTCCCCCTAATGATTTCAGTGCATCCTGAGCGTCTTTCAGCACCATTGCTTCTTGCTCATATGCTACCCCCTGAGAAGGTGGGTCGTTGACTAGTTCTTTCCCGTACTGTGATTCTGTGTATTCTTTCCGTTTTCACGTGATGCGTCGTGCATCATTCAACATTTAGCCTATAGAATCTTTCAAGATTTCATCAGAGACTAGAATCGAGAAAGTTCTTTCTGTTGTGTTTTTAGTCTAATTCTTAGTCGTTGTACAGTACATTATAATATTTTCTTTTGTCATCTCAAGCTATTCTTTGAAATTTTCTGTTTAGCTCTGACTTCATACTTTATTTCAGACTTCATTACTCGATGACTACGAGCAAGTTTCAGGGTCTCTTCTGACACACACTTTGATCCTCTTCCTTATCTTTTTAATGACCCTTTGCTTCTTTCATGAGTGATGGTCTTGATGATATCCAGCAGCTTATCATGTCACTGTCTTCAGTGATCAATATATCAAATCTGTACTTGAGATGTTCTTGAAATTCAGGTGGGTTTGATTCAAGATCATATTTGGACTCTTATGAACTTGTTCTAAATTTCTTCTGCTTCAAGCTAAACATATATGAGCAATTGATGGTCTGTTCCACAGTCAGTCTCTCACCTGGTTTTAGCTGCTCATATTGAGCTTCTCCACTGTTTTTCCATAGATGGCTTTCCAATTTGTGTATTCCATTTGTTCACATGTGTATTCACCTTTTATGTTATAAAGGGTATTTTCAATGAAGAAATCATTTGTCTTACTTAATTCTATCATGGATTCTTCAGCTTCCTTTCTTTCACAACGGCTGTATATGCCAACAACTGATTCTTCTTTATTAACAACTTTTGCATTCCAATGACCAATAATTTCCAGTACATCCTGATTTTATGTGTGATCAATTTCTCACAGAGGTAATGGGAAAAATTCTTCAATCTTTTTCAACATCAGCTTTATTAGTTGGTGCATAAATTTGAATAATACCTGTGTTGATTGGATTTCCTTGTGTGCATGTGTTAGACAGGGTTCTCTAGAGAGAAAAAAAAACTTGCTAATAATTATATATATTTATACCGATAGATATATAACACAAGAAATGAACAGTTAAATTATAAAGCAGTAGAAATGGCTCAGTGCAACTCACTCCCGTGAGACAGTTGTGAGACACTGGCTGTCCTTCAAGTCTTGAGGGCCACCAGGTAGTCCTCTGTAGAGAAATTAAGGGTATCTGGGCACAGGCAGCAAACAGCAAGGCAGGTCACAACAGTCAGCCAGATGACAGTTCCCAGCTCAAGAGATGTAAATTCCAATGGTGTGGCGAAGCAGGTCTTAAAGGAACCTCAAATTACAGCGACACAGGCCACAGGTTAGTTGTCCCATAAGTAGTGTAGCTTGCAAATTGAGGCACAGAGCAATCAAGGCAGCCACACACTGGTCCGATGATCAAAGAGCGATAGACAAGAAAGGCGAGGCTCACCAAGCCATTTATCTCTCTGCCCTTCAATTAATCCTACATGTGTTAATCGGCCAGGCTGGCACAATAAACTAACTACTTCAGTGTGCATAGGTATCACAGACGATACTGTCTTTCAAGAAAGATCTTTAAATGGTTTTTGATGGTGAATGGGATGCCACTCCTGTAGAACCTGTCATTCCTGGCATAGTGAATCATATGATTTTCTGATTAAAAATGGTAAACTCCAGTCAATTTCAACTCACTTATTTCTAAAATGTCAATTTTTATGTGTCCCATTTAATTTTTCACAACTTACAACTTCCTAGTTTCAATGTACTGTTTATTCAATGTAAGTTCCAAATATTAATTGACATTTTTTTCTTTTCATTTTGAGTCTTGCCCAATCATCAGATGAAGGTCTCAAAAGCTTTTCTCTCTCAGGAATTACCCCATTTGCATTTTTATGGTTGGCTTTATTTTGAGAATGAAGTCCTTCCTCAGTCATGTTTTGAGGGACTTCTGCCTTAGGGACTCATTTTCTAGCATGATCTTTGACAATGCTCTGCTTCTTTTCCTGAGGTTTTCTGTATCTGTCAATGTTTTTATGCTGTCCATATGGTTTTCAGACACTAATTAGTCGGCATTGGATAGCCTACTTCTCTTTTGTACTCTGCTCTTAGTCTGAAAGCTCCACTGAAATCTGTTTACTGTGGGCATCCTGCTGGCATTTGAAATACCAGTGACATATCTTATATGATCACAGTAACACACAAGACACAACAGTATGACAAACTGAGACTAGTGGCTGAATGGCAAACTACTTGCTCAACATTTTCAAAAGCCAGAGTCATTTTATCTGTAATTCTTCACTTTAGATGCAAAGTTTCTGTTTTCTCGGCCATTTTGTGTGTGGCTCAAGTTTTCTTCTAAACACTTTACTCTATCTAGGCTTCAAACAAAAAGCCTACTCTTTTAAGACAATTTTTAGCAACCCTTTTTAGCATATCTAATCAAATATAGACTAACAGCCGACTTATGAATTCTCATAATCTTGATTAATATCTTGCAATCATGATTGATTTCCTATTTTACAATATCAGTTAGGAGAAATATTGAATATCAATAGTGAAGCCAAATAAACATATATCCCTTAAATTTTTTGTATAGCTTAGTTACAATAATCTCTTCTCCTGGACCATATCTATGTACATATGACCTGGGAACTCTGGCAAGATGGTTCTAGAAGGCACTGGCCTTCTAGTAACCTGACTCAGCCAGGCTTTTCGTCCAGGACACTCTAGTAGCATTTCTCTTTTCACCTGCAGCGAATCTTTCTGTACCTACGTTACAAGTAACAGTTATTAAAACAACAATTCTAGGAATCAAATATTTTACTTCTCGTGCCTTTTTAATTCTGTTTCTTTAAAGCAAGCAAACAAACATGCTTCTGTGATGCTGGAGCCAATGCAATGAATCCCACTTCCGACATGGACAGTGTTGTCTTAAATAATTTTCTTACTTCTGGTATCTTCTGGATCCAGGAGGTGAACTGTGCAGGGATTTGGTATGTAAAGTCAAGATTCTAGGTGATGCCATAATCTTCCCTACTTTGAAATTGTACTTTTGGGTTACAATGCCATAGAGTTGTAGGCTTCAGGCTGATGTCTTTGATCTTCATCAGTAAGTGTTTTATGTCCGCGTCTACATCCACAAATCACAGGTTTTAATGAGTTTTCTTCTAGCCCTAATTCTATATTCATCTTCAAATATTCCAGTTTTTAAATTATTTTCTCAGTCTAAAGATTGAATAAGTATGATGAAAGGCTAAAGACCTGATGCATACTTTTTTTCTGATTTTAAATCAGTCTCAGTAACCCTTTTGTTTAAATGACTGCCTTTTGTTATATGTAAAGGTTATGCATAAGGACAATTAACTGTCTGGAATGCCTATTCTTTATAATGTTACCCATAGTTTTTAATTATCCACACAGTCAAAAGATTATAAAAATTAAAGCTAATAAACACAATTAAACATATTTCTTTTACTCATTGCTTTCAGTCAAGATCCATTTGTCATCAACAATGATATCCCTCATTCCATTTACACTTCTGCACACAAAAGTAAAATTTGAATTTCTAAAAGACTGCTGTGGATGTACCATTTCTTTATCTTTAGCAGAGTTTTATTTGTGTTTGATATTGAGGATAGCGTTCAATAATTGGGCTAGCTTGTTGGATTACAAATTTATGGGTTTAGATGAAAACGTACCTCCAGCATTGGATTGGTTTCTGGTACATTTAAATTGGTGTTTCTTTAATTCCTGGAACCTTGTTTTTCACCAATGCCTTCAGTGCAGCTTGGACTTCTTCCTTCAGTAAAATACATTCTTCCTTACATTATATCTCCATAAAAAGATTGAAAGACAACCTGTTATTTTCAGTAAAATGCCTTTCATCTTCCTTGGATACCTCCTGCATATTTCATTATTTTCTTCCTTAGACTTCTTAAATATTCAACTCAAGATTTGAATTATTTCTTCACTTATTTTAGCTTGAGAAATGTTGATCACGTCCTTCCCCTTTGGTTTTATAACTCTAGGTCTTTTCACATTTCATTATAATTTTGTTTTACTTTTTCTTTTCCACCTGCCCTTTGAATTTTTCCCATCAGCTCTTTAACATCATCGTTTCCTTTTATTTGTGCAGCTTCTCTATGACTAAGAGTGAGTCTTAGAGCCTTTTTGACATCCATTTGATCTTTTCTTCCTTTCTTTTGAACTGCTTCATTGAAACCCCCTTCTCCGCCATAAGCTGATGCTTCCCTGCCTCTGTTACAACCCACCCAACTGTTTGATTTGTGATTACTCCCAATCTCCATAGACTCAGCCTTCAAACCTTCTGTGCTTCACTTATTAATGACAATTGCAGCTGCTTTTGCTCCTTATTTTTTTTCATTGTGCCACAGTTACTGAAAGTTGCGTTCTTCGATGGCATTAAAGACATCTCTGCTTGAGAGGAAGCTCTTTTCTCTATGTATTTGGAGTGCTTCCCAACGTGGGAGCTCATTTTATGGCAATACAGCTGATGAGATTCATAAACATTTCTGAAACAGAATTTTGAAAAGTGGTTTGTCCCTTTCCTCTTCCTAGTCTTTCTTAGTCTGGAAGACCAGAGAAACCTGTGTACAAAGGGTGACTCTGCTGAAATTTAAAATACTGCGTCAGGGACTCAGTATCACAGCAACCCACAAGCCACCATAGTATTTCAAATTGACAGTAAATCGTGAAGGAGAAAAGTAGGGTATCTAATTTAAGGTATAAGTACATTATCAAAAATAATCCCAAATGCACAAACAATAGAAGATATGCTAGATAAAATAAAGCATATATGTGCTCTGATAAAGTACTCTTTAATATTTATAGGAAAAAACAGCACCCCCTTAATAGCTAGTACAACAAATATAAACAATCTTATTTAAAAATCAGGTGAAAGCAAATATAGAGTTTTCCCAATGAAGATAATTAGGTGCCCAATAACACTTGGAAAAATTTCCACAATCATTTGCCATTACAGACATGCATATCAAAATAACCATGAGCTTTCATTTCACATCAACATAGTAGTAATGTTGAAATAAGAAAACAATAGTAATAATAATAACAAATTTAAAAAAACAGAAAGCAATAAATGATGGTGATTGTGTTGATAGATTGGAAATGGCATACTGCTAGTGAGAATAAAATAATACAACCACTGTAGAAAATGCTACGTTACATCCTTAAACAGTTGTTATATGGATGTGGGTGAAAATGGCCACCAGGTAACAGATACAGGAAGATCTCCTCAATAATTACCAAAGAGCTTCCATCAGGAGAGAAGGTGTGTGATCCCTGGAAGCAAGAAAAAGATACAATTTAAAAACTATAGGTTTAGTATTAAGGTGGCAGAGGGACATTGGGCCTCCACTCAAGTACTCCCTCAATGCAAGAATACTTTTATTAAATTGGTATTCTATGATGCTCACCTTCCTGACATAACCACTGAAGACAAAGCGGGTTAGTAAGCAAATGTGGTGAAGAAAGCTGATGATGCCAGACATTAAAGAACAAAAAATCATATAATTTTGTGCTCACCTCCATGATACGATTGCTAAAGACAAATGGGTGCATCAGCAGATGTGGCGAAGGAAGCTGATGGTGCCCAGCTATCAAAAGATATAGTGTCTGGGGTCTTAAAAGCTTGAAGGTAAACAAGCGGCCATCTAGCTCAGAAGCAACAAAGCCCACATGGAGAAGCACACCAGCTTGTGCAATCACGAGGTGTCGAAGGGATCAGGTATTAGGCATCATCAGAACAAAACATCTTATCATAGGGGCAGTGCGGAGTGGAGGCCCAAAGCCCATTTGTAGGCCACTAGACATCCCCTTACACAAAGGTATCAGGGAGGAGATGAGCCAGTCAGGGTGCAATGTAGCAACAATGAAAAATACAACTTCCCTCTAGTTCCTAAATGCTACCCTCCCCCACTCCACTCCCACTATCATGATCCCAATTCTACGTTGCAAGTCTGGCTAGACCAGAGGATGTACACTGGTACAGATGGGAACCAGAAACACAGGGAATCCAGGTCAGATGATCCCTTCAGGACCAGTGGTGTGAGTGGCAATACTGGGAAGGTAGAGGGAGGGTGGGTTGGAAAGGGGGAACCGATTACAAGGATCTACATGTGACCTCCTCCCTGGGGGATAGACAACAGAAAAGTTGGTGAAGAAAGGAAGATGTCTGACAGGAAAAATATGACAAAATAAAAATTTATAAATTATCAACGGTTCATGAAGGAGGAGGGTGTGGAGCGAGAGGGGGAAATTGAGGAGCTGATGCCAGGGGCTTAAGTGGAGAGCAAAAGTTTTGAGAATGATGAGGGCAATGAATGTCCAATATGCTTTACACAATTGATGTATGTATGGACTGTGATAAGAATTGTATGAGCCCTTAATAAAATGATTAAAAATATCTATATCAATATATATTTTTAATGGAAATAGCAATGCATACTGGTTGTCACTGGCTGTCAGTATTGACCAGTGACAGTCATTTCTGTTAATGCTCCCTAACCTCTATCAGCTTACCATCTCAGTCAAACTGCATGTGTCTGAGGAACATGCATGGATTGCGGACCATGTGAGCAGCTCGAGGCAGATATCATCACTGTCCAAGCAACGCTTTTCCCCATTAAAAAAGTTCCTTGTTTTAGGGTTCAGATCTCCTTTCCGCACGCACCTCCCTTTACCTATGAGGCAGATGCATGTACACAAACACGGCCAAAAGAATCAGAAATTCTCACCCAAACTATGGTTTTGTTGTTTACTTTCATTTTGGTTTTTACTTGTGGCCTTTATTTCTTCTTCCCATGTGGGCCCTCCCTCCCTCATGCATACTCACTGTGTTAGTCCAGGTAGACTACAGAAACAAATCCAGGGAGACGCATATGTGTGTAAGAGAGAACTTTATATCAAAGACAAATTGGACATCCCTGCCCAGTACAGAGCAAGTCCAGAAGTCCGATATTATCTCATATGTTGATACTTGTCCATAAATTTCTCTTTAGATTCATGCAGGTATGCAAGGATGCTGAATGCAGGAAGATCACAGGCCAGTGGGTGGAAAGTCTTGTGGATCTAGTGGTGGTGGAAGCATCTTGGTGTTAGAGTGGGTTTCTATGTGGCTCCTCCGGCTCCAGGGCTCTGGCTCTATCAACGCAGCTCCATGTAGCTTTTCATCAGGAATATGAAGTAGAGAGAGTGTGTTCCATCCACCTCCTGAGAGGAAGACAGGAGGTCCCACACAGAGGCCTCATTAGCTGTGACCTGATTGACAGGTTAGACTTCATGCCTTCACATGTTGACAGATTACGTGACTGCTAACTCACCCAAACCATTTAAAAAAAAAAAAACACAACAAACAAACAAAAAGGAAGTGTTTTCTTTCCCCTAATGTCAAAAACACACTAATATTCACATCCCCATAGATACAGAACACCACATCCACATCAATGGTATATCGCATCCTTTCTTTTTTCTCTCTCAATCTCTATTCTGCATAGTGAAAATTTTCCTTCTTTTTCCCCAATCCTCTTCATACCCTTCCCTTTGTTCCGTCCCTCTCCCTTCTTTCTTCTCCTTTAATTACACACACACACACACACACACACACACACACACACACGCATTCAACCTCCTGAAATGTTTTAGTGTTGACCAGTTCTTTTTCTACTCTGCGTATTCCAGCAGGATCACTATTGGCATAGTGGTTGGGCTGCTAACCCCAAGGTCAGAGCTTCGAAACTACCAGCAGCTTTTCAGGAAAAATATAGGGTTTTCTACTTTCAGAAAGAATTGCAGTCTCAGAAACTCTCTAGTGGCAGTTTTCCCTTCACAATGGAGTCAGCATCGACTATGTGGCAGTGAGTTTGGTTTTGAGTTCGGTGGTTCGGTGTATTTCTTCCACTTTTTTTTATTGCTTCCTGCATCATTCAATATTTTGTTCATAGAACCTTTCAAGATTGCAATTCAAGACTTGACTTTTTTCTTCAGTTCTCAGATTTGTTTCGAATCCCAGGTCTTTGCACATTTCATTATAATGCTTTGCTTTGTCTTCTTGGGCCAGCCTTTGAATTTTTATGCTCAGCTCCTTTATCATTTCTTTTTTCGTTTGCTTAAACTAGTCTATGATTAAAAGCAAGTTTTGAAGTCTCTTCTGACATACCCTGGGTTCTTTCTCTGCTGTCTTTTAAATGATCTTTTTCTTTATTCTTGTGTGATGTTCTTGATGACATCTCACAGTTCATCAGGTCTTCTGTCATTCATATTAAATTAGTTAAATCTATTCTTGAAATTCACGTGGGATTGAAGCAAAGTTGTATTTTGACATTTGTAGACTTGTTTTCATTTTCTCCAGAGTACACCTGGAATTATATTGATGGCGGCTTCCACAGTCAGCCCTATTTCTCATCTTTATTGCTGATTTCTGATACTTATTTTTTTCATTGACCCTTTCAGAAAATATAGCCAATTTTAACTATGTAGTCCATCTGTGGAAGTCTATATGTACAGTTTTCAGTTATGTTGATGTGAAGTGTTTGCAATAAAGAAGTCATTGGTTTTTTAGAATTCTATCATGTGATTCTGTCTTATGACTCTTTGTCCCTGCCTTACCCAAGGACTCTTCTAAGTCTTCAAAGTATTATATTTTGTTTTAAAAATAAACAGATATTTTTCTTTTCCTCATAATAATGTCATCATTAAATATTTGTCTTTATAAGATTGACTAAGGTTTCTATGTTTTAATGGTAACTGTATTAACTGAATGTGTTGGTTCATTTGTGACAACGTGGCACCTGTAAGAACATAGGCGTGGAGTTTAGCCTGTCAACCAGGTGTTAGCTTGATGACCTCATTTAGAGGTGCTACCCAGAAAAATGGATCTCTGTGGATGGGCCGTTCTCTGCCTTCATCTTCATGGCGGCAAGCTACACTGAAATCTGCACCAGCCCAGTGATGCTCCCAGTGCCTTTGGATCCATAAGATTTTCCACCCACCAGCCTTTGATCTTCTTGCATTTTGCATCATTGCTCGTGGCTGTGTAAGTCTGAAGAGGGATCTATGGATTAGTATCAGACTTATGGACCAGTACTGGACTTGTGGGCTTGATCTGCACTGGGCTGAGATGTTCTCCTGACATATAACTGCTTCTTGATACAAAGCTCCCTCTTACACATATACAAGCATCACTGGATTTGTTAGTCAGCCAGGCCTAGCACACTGAATTTCCTGGTATGGGTATAAATATTATCTGAGCACAGAAAACATTCAAGGCAACCCCTGAAATATTCTTTATGGTGACCAATAGTACACCCCTCCTCTTGAATTTGTTATTTCTGGCATAGTAAATCAAATGAATGGCTGATTCAAAATCGCCAGTAGCTGTCTATTTCTGTTCACATTTTGTTTTGTATGACTTCTAACTTCCTAGATTCATATTCCAGACATTCTAAGTTCCAGTTATTAATAAATACATGTTGTTGCTTCTCATTTTGGCTGTGTTCCATCAACAAATGAAGGTGGGCTCTCCTCCGAGAAGGCAGCTCTCGCTCAGTCATATTTGGAGTGCCTTCAGCCCTGAGGGGCTCATCTTCTGGCACTATATCTGATCATGTTCTACTGCCATTTATAGGGTTTACAGTAATATTCTGTGTACAACAATGCAATGTGAATTATCTCTTCTGTCCCAGAACTCGATGGTGCCATATTATAACCCCAGAAGCTGTACATTCCTTACCTCATTTGTTGAAGACACTTCATGGATATGCTGAAACTAAGGATATCAAGTTGGAGAGGCTATCCTGGATTATTCAGGTGATTCCAACCAGAGTCCTTATAAGAAAGAGGTAAGAGAACAAACCAAAGGTGATATGACAACACATAAATGACTAATGAGAAGATGTTACAATGCTGGCTTTTAAGATGGTGGAAGGGCTATGAGCCAAGAAGTGTATGCAGCTTCTAGAAACTGCAGATAAGAAGAAAACAGATTCTCCCAAAGAAATGCAGGCCTTCAGATCTGTAGTACACTCATTGAAATTAGAACAATTAGTGAATATATCTGTGTGGTTTCAAGTGACTAAATTTGTAATCATCTAAAACAGCAGCCAGAGAAAATGAACATAATTTCTCAGGTGGAGAAAGACAAATATTCCTGGGAGAGGAACCATCAAGTTCAAAGTCATGAAGATCCAACAGAGTACTAAATATGCTGATAGAGTATATTTCAGTTTACAAGCTGTGTTGGTGTATACCAGGAGATAAGAGACAGAACCAGAATCATGCAGTATAGGAAAGCGAGCATCTTGTTTCATTGCTAACAGATAGGGTTATGGATCCAAAACCCATGGCCGTTTTCTCATCTGCATCTTAAATTTGAAGTCTGAATCTCTATATTGTGTTCCATGTGTTCCTCCTAAAGTGGCCAATGACATACCTGTAGCTATTTACTACAGCAGCAGCAGCAGAAGAAGAAGAAGATGAAGAAGAAGAAGAATCCAAAACAAATATCTCCATTAAAAATTAATGGATGATACCTTCAGGACCAAGGGTGTGAGGGGCAATGCTGGAAGAGTGGAGGGTGAGTGGGTTGGAAAGGGGGAACCGATTACAAGGATCCACATGTGACCTCCTCCCTGGGAGAGGGAGAGCAGAGAAGGGGGGAAGGGAGATTCCGGATAGGGCAAGATATGACAAAATAACAATCTGTGGATTATCAAGGGCTCATGAGGGAGGGGGGAGCGGGGAAAGAGGGTAAAAAAAGAGTACCTGATATAAAGGGCTTAAGTGGAGAGCAAATGCTTTGAGAATGATTGGGGCAGGGAATGTGTGGATGTGCTTTATACAATTGATGTATGTATATGTATGGATTGTGATAAGAGTTGTATGAACCCCTAATAAAATGTTTTTAAAAAATTAAAAGCAAATTAAAAGTGAGGAAATTACTTTCAGTTCCTTACATTCCCCTCCTGCTCCCAAACTTAGGAAATAAATAAGAAAATAATGTAATTTGAGGCTAGACAGAGGCTTATAAAATAAATATTTTAACTTTTATAATGTTTTAAACTTATTTATGTGTATCTTAAACCTAGAGAAAATTGAGATAAATAACCTGTATCTCCTTATGGATGAGATTTGGGGAACTTGTGTGATTAGCCAATCATTTCTAGAGAGGAGCTAGATCTTTAAGCTTGAATACATGAGCCCCAATTTTCAGAAGAATTTGAAAAACTCTCATCTGAGATAATAACATTAAGAAAGAGATGAGATGTGAAGCTGGCACTCATTAGTGTGACCGGCACTCATTCCTTATGCCTAAGGATATCATCATGGAAATTACAACCCCATGAATTGCTGGCAGTTGCTTTTTTTTCTTTTGTAGTTCCCAGTGAAGATAGCGAGTTCCACATTGGAGATCACATAGGGGAGAAACAGATTTCATGGCTAAACACAAACTGGATTTGCCAAGTAAATAGGTTTTCACAACCTTTATTATTTTTTCACTTGATTCAATGACTTTTATATCTTTGGAGGCATTTCTAGGAGTGTTTAAACCATCAATCTTCAGGCTAGTAACCCAATTCTTATTTGTGGTACACCAAAACTCTTTTCTGGAAGGTCAGAAGCAAACTCAAACTGATTGCCATCAAGTTGATTCCAACTCATAGTGACCCTATGGGACAGAGTAGAACTGCCTGTGTGGATTTCTGAAACCAACAATTTATGGGAGGAAATCTCCCACCTTGCTTTTGTCAGGAGGTTAGAATTCTGAATTCATTGTGTTGGCAAGTCAACACTCTCTGTCTGCTCTAGAGCGAGATCTTTTCTTGTCTCTTCCAAATTCTGGTGACCTTGGCTTGTCCAAGGTTTATAGCTGTCTTCACATGGAAATCCTTTCTCAGTCTCCTTCTTTATCTGTAGTCATTCTTATCTTTATTAGAACACCAGTCAAATTGAATTAGGACCCATGACACTATCATCTGATCTCATGATAACTGAACTAATTACATCTGCAAAGACTATCTCCAAGTAATGTTACATTTTCAGAAACTAATGGTTAGGACTTCAGCATAACTTAGGGTGAGACCCAATTCAAACCATAGCACTCAGGAATGATGATGAATGACAGTTTAACACAATTTTAAAAAATAAACTTCAATATAAAAAATAGACATTATTTTGAAGCCTGAGGCAAGAGAAAAATCAGGACCACTGATCATATCCTTGTTATATTCTTGGTAATATTTTGGTCACAATAACATTGTATATTATTTTTTAACCTTGAAATATTGCATTACATATTATTTATCTTTATATATTTTTTGCATTTTCTTAAATTTTGCACCCAAGAAAAAAATTCCAGGAATTTTTTATAGGAAACTTAATTGTTCTAAATATTGACTGACAAGTGGTAGATAAATAGACCAGGAAAGTCAGGAGCAGGATTTCACCCCCTAAATTTTGTTGGGTTTATAAACTATTAGCATATCAAGTAGGAACAAAAGGTAAGAACTGGTCCCGGTAAGCACTGGTTGGAGAGGAAGATGAAGCACACTGAGGCAAACGTCCCGTGTGACTGTCAGAGCCAGAGTGCTCTAGTATCGTTCCTGAGTCTGTCCCACCATCCAAGCAACCTGTGGGTGAGAGTCCAGGTTTCCTTCCCTCACTTGTGCTCTTCCAGTTGCTGATCTCCTTGCCTGTGTAAGATATTTTTCTTTTCTAATTTCTGCATGATATAGAGAATATCTATGTATGTGAATATAGTTGTCCCTTTTCCCTTATGAAATGATCTTGCTCCCATTCATATGAAAAAGAAGAAAAAATCCTCCGTGGTTGCATTCATTTCAGAAAAACCGTTCTGGGCTACAGAGAGTCACAACTTCTGGACACCAGAGAGGATACCTTTGCCATAAGCCCTCAGTTACAACCCAAACCACTTCGGTTATAATTACATTTTAATGAAGATGCCTTCCATTGACATTTTTCTTGTTAAAGACGCCTTTATAGTAAGAGATTTAGCAATGCATTTCACCGGTAGATATATGATCAATATAATAGTGTCTGGTAAATGCTGCCATTTAAATAAGGGTCCATTTTAGCTTTCCTCTGATGAATTTCTACTTATAAAATATCAAGTTCTCACTGATAAATGCTATATTTATTAATTAATTTTGAACAAACCTTATTATTATTACCTCATGTAGACTTTCTCTGATCTAATTGCTGATGCATTATTCAGTTCTCATACTTGCAGAAGAAAAGCATAAGACACAAAGAAAAAATAGCTTAACTAGAATAGCAGCTAAGTGTCAAAGTGTGCACTTTTGTTTGCACATAATGAGAATGCTTCAGAGCTGTCTTGAGGTGGTAGATGTAATAATGAGGAACCTTCAGACTGAGCCCAGGGACACATAAGCAGAGAGTAATGAGGAGCAGTTGTATTGTTGGTGCATCATCAACGCTGTGTTAGAGCGAGGCAATGTGATCACACAAGTCAAGGCACTGGAGAAAAGATTGAGGGCTGAGGAAGAAGACAGTTGGGAGACAATTCAGATGCCCAAATAACTAACCTGAGCCTAGACACAACGAGAATCTGTCCTTAAAATCTGGCTCGGTGGGCAAGACTCTGGGAAGCTGTTGAACGTGGATGGCTGTTGTCGCTGTGAGCTGCCTTGAGACAGCCCCTGATTTCTTGGGACTCACTGAGCAGAAGAAAATGTGGAGTGGCCCTTCATGGTTTCTTCCTGATGACTCTTCAATTGCCTACAGCCTGAATGTCACTATTTGAATTTTTAAATTTTTTATTATTCACCATCTGTTCACCTGCATTTTAATTTAAGCTTTGAGTGAGCTGGGAATATATTTGGGTCCCCATCCATCTTCTTTAGCATGATGTGTTCAGTGCTTAGAACAGTATCTCAAGGTAAACACTTAGATGACCACAACGCCTATTGTTCGATAAATGGTGACTCTAATTTGTGTCAATGTTGGTAGGACAATTTATGAAAATGACAAGGAATTTAGGCCTTCTAGTTCCCTGCTTGGCAAAAAGAACTTGTTCTTGGCTACAAAGGTTGATGGTTTGAGCCCACTTTCCAGTGTGGCAGGAGAAAGTGCGAATGACATGCTTCCAGAGAGATGAGAGCGGTGGAGACTTCTGGAGTAACTCTACTCTGCAACACAAAGGGCCATCACCACTGGAGTGACTTGGCGGCCACGAGTTCTGGTTCCTTTAAAGGTTGCTCAGTATCTCTATTCAGAAGCCTCAGAGTACTGGTGAGTCAGGGTTGGACCACTAGCCCGAACGGTGTTTCAAATCCATCAGCTGCTCCATGGAAGAAAGGGAGGCCATCTGCCTCCTTAAAGATACACAGTTTCAGAAACTCCGTCGAGACTTGCTATAAATCAAATTTGACTCAGTGGTAGTGTTTTTTGTTTTTAAGTACCTCTACTCATTATAGTTTCTCTCTCAGGTCCTGGAGCTAAATGTGTTTTCTCTCAAAATAAGAGGGCTATTTGCTTTACTGTCCGGAATATGTACTGTCACAGTTGATCATTTGAACTTTCATAGTATTCAAGGGCTGATGTAGATATTTAAGACCTTAATAGCAAGAGTAAAAAGAATATTTACAGGGGCCATAAAAGGACTCCCTGTGCTTCCTTTCTGTATTTTACAGCCCCACATCACAGTGGAACCGTGGATTCAGTGATGCACTAAGTGTACATTACCCCCTACTTGCAACACGGTCACATGGCCATCCTGGCTTTAAAACTTCTTGAAGCAAATCACCCATTGCTACCGATACTAAAATGAAACTTCTTCCTTAAATCCCAATAAATCCCCCAAATCTTATGCAAATTGAATAATACCCCTGTCAAAAGGCTGTCAGATAACACCTCTCATTCCCAAGGACTATTTGTAAGCATAAAGAAACATCCAGAAAGAAGTAATAAATTGTTCCCGTACCCTGTTCTGGCAGCCATTAATAAATCAATATGAAGGGGAGTTCTGAAGGGCAAAATGTTGCTGTCAGTGGGTGTCCGATTTAATTTTGCTCTAAATTAATATTTCGAATATGATAAGCGAGCTGGCAGGAACAGATTTCGTGATTAATTCTATGGAGTCAAAAGCGCTTTGATGGCACTTTAATAGCTGCTCCACTGATCTAGAAGTGCCTGGAACAGGCTCACGTGGGCAAACTCACAAATTGCATGATAATGTGGATCCCACCCAAGGAGGAGATTTACTTTTTATTTTCAGATCTCTGGCGTACCTTGGGATGGACGTGTTTCATCATGCAGGCAGAGGCATTTTTATAGCACGGTGAGCAGCAGCTGAAAGATGCTGTGGTCTGAGCTAGCATAAAGTACCATTAGAACACTGCTGTAAGTCCTGCCTCCCGAGGCCCCATAAATCAGCTGGAAATGGAGTCATTACTCCCTGGAAATTAGGGTCCCTGGGATACAGACACCCTAGTTCATGAGGACCAGAAATAAAGATACAATCAGAGCTCACACATGAGAAGCAAGAATGGAATTTGGAAACTTATTTGGGAGTCAGTGCTTATGATGCGTTCAGTGCTTAAAACGGGACCTCGAGATAAACACTTAAGCGCTATCAAAGTGCTGCCAGCATGATGGCCTTAAGGTGACATGAAGACTGTCTCTGAAATTTTCGATTTGTTCAACATTCACTGATTTCATTCGGACTTTTGCTAGGCTCTCAGAATTTAAATATAAAGGCAACAGAGTGCTACACACACGATGCGTCTATTCCAGCCTGTGAAATTGATATGTTAAGGGCACATGCAGGAAGGTTGAAGTCAGGCCTTTGAGTGTGATGTCTACGTGCACTATATCCTTAAGCTTGGGTTAGGAGTCACCAGTATGAGATTAGATAGAATGGGAGAAAAGTGGACTTAGGACTCAAGCTTAAAGCACTTCGTTTGGGAATGAGTTGGACACAAGACAATCAACGAGGCAGAAAGAAAAGTGAGGGAGGGATTTTTTACAGGTAGAATCAGGAGGGTCAAATATTCAGAAGTAATGTACGAGGAGGACTAATACAAGTCCATTGTGATCAGCTACACGAGAAGTTAGATAGTAAACTGTAGAGGAGTAGTGGGGAAACAGTTCAGGGGCTACAGAAGATGAAAACCAAACCCATTACCTTCATGTCAATTTCTATTTAGAGACACCTTATAGAGCCGATTATAACGGTCCCATACTTTTCCAAGATTGTAAATTGTTGCAGTAGGAGATGGTCCATTCTTTCTCCTGTGATGTTGCTGGAGTTTAGAATACTTGCAAATATAAACACCTTTTCAAGACTATGTTCATCTTTGATTGATTTTTTTTCCAGTTTCTCTTTTCCTACCACTGAAGAAAGTTGAAAATTATCTGTTTAGCCTTTTTGTTGTTGTTACCTTATATGCAAAGCTTCTGGAAGAAGCTTAACATGAATTCTCTATAGCCTCCCAGAATCTGCGTTCCTTCCGCTCATAGGAGTAGTGGTCAGCATGCATATGCATTTGTTTCCCTGCCCTGTGAGAACTGGGTGGACTATGAAGAGCTATCAGAGTTCCAAAAAGTTCCTTTCCTTCAGCAGTCATATTTATATCTACTAAGATTCCAGAAATTATATCCTTGGAAATCTTATTGGGCAGATCTACTCTATCCAGTGAAGTTATTATGAATCAGAATTCACTTCATGGACTAAAGGCTGAAATGACCTAGTATGAAAAGAGGCAGATGACCTCTATCTCAAGGTTATGGAATTGGTGGTCACTGGACTTCAGTTTTTATCTCTTTCATTGAAGATATGTAATGAATGGGGCCTGAGACTATCCTCTAGTTTCTATTTTATGCTCTATAATAAACAAAAGAAATAAGATGCCATTTTAAAAGCTCATGTATTTTTGTTTTCCATGGTACTAACAGAGTATCTGGTTATACATCTACTTACAATTCTAAATTAATTGCTAAAACAAATGACTCTTTTTCTTTTTCAGGTATGACAAACTTGATATTCAAAGATGAAAACTGTGTTTTTTAGGAAATAGTTTAATGAATGGCTATTCATTCAAAATTGTCTTGCCCATTGATAGTTATCTGCCGGGGATCCTTTGCCTTAGAGTCTTGAGGATGACTGAAATTCCTCCATGCAAGCTGAATGAGGTAACACATTGCTACAAGATAGCCCCAATCATGTCTGTCTGACCATTTCCCATGAAAGTTCCTATCACTTCAATTTGCCAGGGTTTCTCAGGCTTAGAGAACCTGGCTTTTACTGACAAGATTGACAAAATTGAAGTATCAAACAAGGATGTCAATTCATTAATCTGTCTTAAAAACTATGACTTCCTAGCAATCTAGAGATTCTAGCGTTTCTGTGACTAAACACAAGTTTTAAGGACTAGGTGTAGCTGATCAGTCACAAATTCAAGAGCACTGACTATATGCAAACTATAATTCAAACCAAAGTATCTTTTCTGATAAGCATAGGCTCTGAAAACAGTATTGCTAAGAGGAGCCACCCAGTCCCAACTTTGTAGACATCATGGGTCCAGAGTCATTGCTGGAAGCAGCAGGAGGGACTGTGGAGAGAGAGGAATTCTCGACCACTGCTGGTGGACCTATACATACATACAGCCACTATGGAAATCAACTTGGTGATATCTAAAACAGATGGAAATTGAGCTACCATACAACCCAGAAATCCCCCTAATGGGCATATACCCAGAAGAGACAAGAAACAAACCACGTCCAGACATCTGTGCTCCAATGTTCATTGCCACACAGTTCACAATTGCAAGGAGTTGGAAACAGCCCACATTTCCATCAACAGACGAATGGATTAAAAAGCTGTGGTTCATACATACAATGAAGTACTATGCATCCCTAAAAAGCAGTGATGAACACATGAAGCACGTCACCACATGGGGAGAACTGGAGGAAATTATGCTAACCGAAGTAAGCCAAGCACAAAAGGACAAGTACAATGTGAGATCACTGAGGTAAGCTTAATGCAAAAGGGGCATAGGGACAAAGCTACTGTATACATACATTCCTGGGGTGAGGTCCAGGTAGTCGGCAGGAGTCAGACTACATCCAGGGATACATATGGTAGCCAACTGAAACGGAGGGAGGAAAAAAATCCAGGGATACATATGGTAGCCAGAGAAACAGGGCACTAGCCCACCCCAGAGGAGGGTGTTTTTTTATTTCTCCACAGGAGAAGGAGAGAGGGACCAGACTTCAACCCGGTGCACTAAGATGTGAATGCAACATACTGGTATGAATCAGGGAAACAATAGAGAGGTCTGAGGGGTGGCCCAATCCCAACTACATGGATGGCCCCTCCTCTTCTCAGAAGAATACACTTCAGAATGCAGCACTGAAGCTGTAGCTCAGAGAGAGAGACATGTCTGATAAGAGCACACAGGAGCAAGTGAAGGGGGGGAGGGGAGAGAGTGGAGCACCTCTTGGCCCACCAAGCCCTGAAGACAGCATTCCTTCTCAAAGCAGTCAATGCACAGAGAGGACTATAGAGCCAATCCCACCACAAGACACGACTTCCCTCACTGACCAATAGTGCTATAGGGGACAACACTGGAGACACAGCGAGGGAATTGTGTCCGGTCTGATCCCACCATACCAAGGTGAAATACTAAGGGCGTGCAACAGAACAGCAAGGGGAACAGAGTAATGAAATCCCCAGGGAACACCAAAAATAGACTGTGGGGCCAGGGTGTGAAATCCCATCAGACTCAACTGAAAAACACCCCTAACGGTCAACAGACCTTGAATTTTTATAGGTTTTTCTTTTGTTTGTCATTTTGTGTGTGTTGTTGTTTAGTTTTCTTTTGTTGCTTTGTTTTTTTAACTCTGTCTTGCTTGTGTTCATATTATTATTTCTGCATGTCTATCTAGATAAGATAGCGAGGACAAACAATCCAGAAGAGAAAACAATGGGACCAGCAATTCCAGAGGGATATGGGAGAAGGGGAGGTGGGAGAAAGGAAGTGGGTGTTAACAACCCCAGGGAACAAGGAACACTAAGTGATCTAAAATTGATGGTGAGGAGGGTGTAGGAGACCTGGTAGAAATTGATCAAAGTCAATGAAACCAAGAGGAATTACTGAAACGCAAATGAAGGCTGAACATGATAGTGGGACAAGAGGAAAGTAAAAGGAACCAGAGAAAAGAACTAGGAGGCAAAGAGCATTTATAGATGTCTATATATGGGCATATATATCTGTAAATATATTTATATATGATGGAGAAATAGATCTATATACATATATTCATAGGATTAGTATTAAGGTAGCAGATGGATATTGGGTCTCTACTCAAGTACTCCCTCAGTGCAAGAACACTTTGTTCTATTAGCCTAGCATTCCATGATGCTCACCTTCCCGATATGATTGCTGAAGACAAAGTGGGTACATAAGCAAATGTGGTGAAGAAAGCTGAGGGTGCTCAGCTATCAAAAGATATAATGTCTATGGTCTTGAAGACTTGACAATAAACAAGCAGCAATCTAGCTGAGAAGCAACAAAGCCCATATGGAAGAAACACACCAGCCTGTGTGATCACTCGGTGTCTATAAGATCAGGTATCAGACATCAAAGATCCAGAACAAAAAAAATCATATCATTGTGAGTGAGGGGGCGTGCAGAAGGGAGACCCAAAGCCAATTTGTAGGGGGAGGAGATGAGCCAGTGTGGGTGCAGTATAGCACCAACATCAAATAGACAACTTTCCTCTAGGTCTTTAATGCTTCCAGCTGCCACCACCCCTCCCCCATATTGACCTCAATTCTACCTTACAAATCTGGCTAGACCAGAGGATGTACACTGGTACAGATCAGAGCTGAAAACACAGGGAATCCAGGACAGATAAACCCCACAGTACCAATATTGAGAGTAGCCATACCAGGAGAGTATGTGAAAAGTGTGGGAAGGAAGGGAAAAATAATCACAATGATCTACCTATAGCCCCCTCCCAGGGGGATGGACAACATAAAAGTGGGATACAGGGAGACATTGGTCAGTGTAAGAGATGAAAAAATAATAATTCATAAATTATAAATTATCAAGGGTTCATGAGGGAAGGAGGGTGGGGAAGAGAGGGAAAAGTGAGAAGCTAGTACTAAGGGCTCAAGTAAAAAATGTTTTGAAAATTATTATGGCAACAAATGTATGTGTGCTTGACACAGTGGATAGATGGATGGATTGTGATAGTTTTAGTAGCCCTCATAAAATAATTTATTTAAAAAAATCAAAAGATATATTGCATTGGGTAAATTTACTTCCTAATAGTTTTATTGGCATGTAATTTACATATCATTACTATAATTTAATAGCTCTATAATATTAAGAAGAGTTGTGAAGTCTACCAAAATCCATTTTGTAACATTTTCCTCTTTCCCTTACTGAGAGTTCATAGCTTTCCAGTTCCCCCCAACTGCCCCGTCATATCCTTAGGTAACTATTAATCCAGTTACTGTCTATAAATTTATCTATAGTGGATTCAATGTATAGAAAATCTTACAAAACAAAGGCAAGAAACAAACAACACCCTGCCCCCCAAAATCAACAACAATGTAAAACAAAAGAAAAATCCCCAATCAAAGAGAAAGAAGAAAAATATTAAAAACTGAAACAACTGTAAATTGGACCAAAAGGGAGCTCAAATGATAAGATGCTACACTTTAACCAAACTCTATCTGCCATAACTGGCTTTATAGTACTCTCTGTCTGATAGCAAGGCTGCTCCCAAACCTGCCCTATTATCATAGGAGACCCCTGGAGCCGTCATACAGGCAGAGATGCTGCGTAATACAGACAGAGATGCTGCGATTGGGGGCTTCCACCGTCACCTACAGCCTCTCATAAACCAAACGTTAGTAATTAAGTTCTGACACCAGTCCCTTTGATTTTAAAATTTAAAATCCTTGGATCAAAAGGCTGGTGTGCGTCTTCCATGTGGACTTAGTTGTCTCCTCGCTTAGGTGGCTGCTTGTTGTAATACAAGCCTTTAAGGTTCCAGACACTGTTTTTGCTATTAGTTGGTGACTATCTGACTTTTTCACCATGCTTTGCTATTTATTCACCATATCTTTAGTGATCTCTATGAGGGAAAATATCAAGTAGGGTTAAACCACAAGAACTAATTTTTCTTAGATTAAATGTGAGTCCAAATTCTCTTCATATATCTATGATATATATATCTATGATATATATATGATTCACTTTAGATACATTATTATCATTTTATATTATATTACATTATAGATAGTTCTTCTGGGAGAAGCTAATTCTGTAGATAGTGTCTTAATCTAGCCAGTTTTATAGAATTTTAAACAGTGTTTAAAAAATAAATTATACATATATAGAGCAATTTTTCATACTGTAATACATGCATTGTTGATTTGTATAGATTAAAGCCTTAAGTGACTGCACACTATCTACATGAACAATATAGGTTGGAGATAAGAAACACATTCAATAACACTCATTCACAAAGCTAGAATCATGCCTGCGAAACTAACGTATGCCCTAACAAAGCAAAGAAGCATAAAAACAGATAACTATATGACATTCCTGAGCCACCACTCACTGGGCATCCTCAAAGTGAGACATCCATACACAAGTCCAATTACCACCAACTCCATAAGCTTGGGTTAGCTATTACGCACTTCTCATACCAGGCATTTCATCCACAGGCAGTGGTTCTCCACCTGTGGGTCACAACCCCTTTGGGGTTCAAAAGGCCCTTTCACAGGGAATGCCCAATTTGTAACAGTGGCAAAATTACAATTATGAAGTAGCAACAAAAACAATTTTGCGATTGGGGTTCACCACAGCATGAGTAACTACAATAAAGGTTTGCAGCATGAGGAAGCTTGCGAACCACTGGTCTAAGGGATTACATCCATTCCTTAAGTCTGCTACATGTAAGCTTAAAGCAAAACCATATCACGTAGTTGGGTTTCCGAATTGGAACCTTATGGTGTGGCCTTGAAAGGATCGAGTCTAGTGTCCCTGGTTTCTATAATATGCTGCTTGGATCATCAAAAGCTGGATAGAAATTAGGTCAAAAGTGTCCAATTAGGAACATAATACTAAGCATATTCTGCCATCAGCTCTGTATAAGTATTGTTAAATGTTTTTTCTCAATGACAGTTTACTTCACATTGGTTACTCACCAATAGAAATGTCTCATACCTCCATGTCTTGATTTGAATTTCAAGGAAGTTTGGCTAATCACTCTTGTAAAAATGTCTATTGATGAGAAATGGCCTCACATCATACAGTGTTGCATGACTGTCGTGTGAGGCTGGGTCAACTAAAGAAACAAATACAGTGGCACTCTTGTATGTAAAAGGAAGAACTTTATATCAAGAATTAATTACTTATCAAGAAGGCACCCCAGCCCCTTAGTCCCTAAGTTCAATATTAGTTCTTAAGTCCCTCTTCAGACTCACAGGGTACATACAATGCTGCACAATGCAGGCAGATCACAGGCCAGACGGTGCCGAGTCCTGTGGTTCCAGGTTGGTGGAACACGGCAAGCCTTTGGCAACCGGCCCTCTGGGTCAGTGGCAGAGAGAGGTGGGGAGGGTCCAGGGTGCTGGGCAAGAGAAGGTCACACCTCCAAAGCACAGTGCATCAGGCTATGACCAGATTGACAGATTTGACTCTACCCTGACCCAGGAGTGTGTAGTTGATATAAAATTATCTAACTATCACACCTGCCATTATTTTCCAGAGCTTCATAGTATTCCATTGTGTTTATTTTTATTCAAGTATCCTTTCATAGGGACTGAAGTTGTGAAGATGGCTGTTCATATGAGGGAGTATCCCCCACAAAAATTGGAAAAAACCGCTCCACTGGGTGGATCTTTTATAGTATGCATTATTCTTGATAGAAAAGCATCAAGCAACTCGCTCTGAGTTAGTGCACCCTTTGGCATAGCCTGGGAAGGTTGTCCTTGGTCAGCGAATTTTTTCATAAAAATAGTTTCATTCAAATCTTATTTTTTGTAATGGATGATTTAAGAGAACAGAGTGGTGCTGTGAAATTTGTTTCCTGCTGGGGAAAATGCCACAGAAACTTTTGAGATGTTAAATACAGCTTACAAGGACAGCAATATGGGAAAAAAACCAAAACTCAAGTATACAGTGATTTTCTTGTTTTAAAAAGGGTGAAATACCAATTGATGATAAACCTCATTGTGGATGTCTGTCAACTTCCCTTATGGAAGAAAAAGTTGACAAAATGTGTGCAATTGTGCTTAAAGACTGATGGAGGACCATTGAAGAGATGGGGAAATTATCTGGACTCTCTCGGAGCTGGGTTCAGTGAATTTTAACAGAAGATCGGTGAATGAGAAGGGTCGTTGTGAGATTGTGCCTTGGTTTCTGACTGACCAGGAAAAAAAGCATCGACTGGAAACATGCCTTGCTTTGCAAAAACAGCTCCAAAGTGACTGAGACTTTGTTTCCCCAAGGTCATTACGGGTGATGAGACAGGGTGCTGTTCTTATGACCCCAAAAGCAAACATCAATCAAGCCAGTGAAAGACACTATCCATTGTCTTCCCCCGCCCAAAATGATCTTCAAAGGAAATCAAAGATCAGGACAATGCTCATTTGTTTTTATGATATGAAGTGGACAGTGCATTTGGAGTTCATTTCACCAGGTCAGACTGCTAATCAAGCTTTCTATTTAGATATTCTCAAAAGATTGTGTAACTGTGTGCAACAAAAAATGTCTACTTTATAGGAACTCTCATCCACTGCTGGTGGACCTGTAGTTATGTACAGCCACTATGGAAATCGATTTGAAGATTTCTCAAACAGATGGGAATTGAGTTACCATATGACGCAGAAATATAGCATATAGCCAGAGGAGGCAAGAAAAAAACCACAGCCAGACATCTGCGCTCCAATGTTCATTACGGCCCAGTTCACAACCGCAAGGAGTTGGAAACAACCCAAATTCCTATCAACATACGAATGGATTAAAAACTGTGGTACATGCATACAATGGAGTACTATGAATCACTAAAAAGCAGTGATGAACGCATGAAGCATATTGACACATGGGAAAAACTGGAGGAAATTATGCTAAGCAAGGTAAGCCAAACAAAAAAGGACAAGTATAACATGAATCCCGCTGAGGTAAGGTGTTTCATATATATATATATATATATATATATATATATATATATATATATATATATATATATATATATATATATAATAGAGAACAGAAAGGTAAGTGCAAAAGAGGCACAGGGACAAAGCTACTGTATACAAACACTCCAGGGGTGAGGTCTAGGTAGTATGGCAGGGGCCAGATCAAATCCAAAGATACATATGGTAACCAACTAAAAATGGGGTGGAGGGAGGAAAGGGGAAAGAAAAAAAAGATGTGTGATGGAGGAATAGGGCACTGACCAACCCAAGGGGAGAGTTTTGTTTGTGTCTCCACAGGGAAAGAGGGACCAGATATGAAGCCAGTGCCAGATGAATGCAGTGCGCCTACAAGGAGTGGGGAGCCCCTGGAGGGGTCTGTGGGTTATGTGGACAGCTGTGCCTCACCCCAGAAGAATTTACTTGAGAGGATGACACTGAAGCTGCAGCTAGGGAAGAGGGGCATGTCTGAGCAGAGCTAAAGGGAGCAAATGAAGGGAGAGGAAGAGAGTGGAGCACAACCTGGCCCATCAGGCCTGGAGGACAATATCCCCACTCTGAACAGCCAATGGACAGAGTGGACAATATGGCTTATCCCTTGATGGCCCAGGAACCTAAGGGAGACAATACTGGAGACTCAGTGTCAGGAGTGGACCAGACTGACCCTGTGACACCGAGGCAAACCATTAAAAGTGTGCGGCAGAGCAACCATGGGATCAGAGCAGGGATTCCCCTGAGTGAGTACAAAGAACAGACTCTGGGGCCAAAGCATGGTACCACATGGGACCTGACTGAAAGACATGCCTAGAGATAAAAAAATCAGACCTTGATCTATTTACAGGATTTCTGTCTTTCTTTTTTTTCTTTTAATTAAGTTATTCTTCCATGGGTAATTGATTTCCCATTTTTGTTGTCATTGCTGTGTCCTTACCCATCACCTATCTTGTTATGGCTTGATTTTTGGTGCATATTATTATTTCTACAGATCTATCTAGATAGGATAGACTGGATGAATAGGCTGGAAGAGAAAACAACAGGACCGATGGTTCCGTGGGGACATGGGAGAGGGGAAGGAAGGGGTAAGGAGGTGGTGCTGACCAACCCAGGGACAGGGGATCAACAAGTAATCCAAAATCAGTGGCAAGGACGGTGTGAGAGGCTTAGTAGGGGTTCAGCAAGGGCAAGGTCACCTATAGAAATTACTGAAACCCAAATGAAGGCTGAGCATGATAGGGGAACAAGAGGAAAATGTAAGGAAATAGAGGAAAGAACTAGGTGGCAAAGAGTATTTACAGGGGTCTAAAGACTGGAATGTATATATGTAAATATATTCATATAAGAGTGTGGGGAAACAGATCTATGTTCATATATTTATAGGTCTCATATTAAGGCAGCAGATGGACATTGGGCCTCCACACAAGCACTTACTCAATGCAAGAACACATTGTTCTATTAAATTGGCATTCCAGGATGAACACCTTCCTGACACGATTGCTGAAGAAAAATGTGTGCATAAGCAAATGCGGTGAAGAAAGCTGATGGTGCCCAGCTATCAAAAGATATACCATCTGGGGTCTTAAAGGATTGAAGATAAACAAGCAGCCATCTAGCTGAGAATAAAAACCCACATGGAAGAAGCACACCCGTCTGTCTGACCACAAGGTGAAGAAGGGACCAGTTATCAGACAAGAAAGAACTAAAAATCATATTAGTGGGTGCCCACCTTCCTGATATTATCAATGAGGACAACGTGTGCATAAGCAAATGTGGTGAAGAAAACTGATGGTTCCCGGGTATCAAAAGATATAGCATCTGGGGTCTTAGAGGCTCAAAAATAAACAAGTGGCCATCTAGTTCAGAAATAACAAAGCCCACATGGAAGAAACACACCAGCCTGTGTGACCATGAGCTGTTGAAGGGATCAGGTATCAAGCATCAAGGAACAAAAATCACATCATTGTAAATGTGTGAGTGCAGAGTGGAGACTCAGAGCCCATCAGCTGCCAACTGTACACCCCCTTACTGAAGGGCTGTGGGGAGTAGATGAGCTAGTCAGTATGCAGGGTATCAATGAAGAAACATCAAACTCTCCTCTGGTTCTTGAATACTTCCTCCCCCCACTATCATGATCCCAATTCTACCTTACAAATCTGGTGAGACCAGAGGGTGTACATTGGTACAGATAGCAACTGGAAACACAGGGAATCCAGGACAGATGACCCCTTCAGGACCAGTGGTGAGAGTGGTGATGCCTGGAGGGTGGAGGGAATGTGGGGTAGAAAGGGGGAGCTGATTGAAAGAATCTACATATAGCCTCCTCCCTGGGGGATGGACAGCAGAATGGAGGGCAAGGGGAGACGTTTGACAGTGTAACGTATGACAAAATAATAATAATTTATTAATTATTAAGGGTTTATGAGGGAGTGGGGAGGGAAGAGAAAAATGCAGCTGATATTCAGGGCTCAAGTGGAAGTCAAATGTTTTGCGAATGATAATGGAAACAAATGTACATATGCGCTTGACACAATGGATGGATGGATGAATAATGATAAGTATTGTATGAGCCCCCAATAAAATGATTTAAACAAATAAATAAATAGTGATTTAAAAATGTCTAATTTTTAACAGATAGTAGACAGTGTAATGACAATGTGCCTGCTCATGCAGTCAGTGTGCCGAGATTTTGGCAATTAACAGCATGACTCTTTTTCCCCATGCACCTTACTCATATGACCTTGGTCTGTGAGACTTCTTATTGTTTTCGTGAATAGAAAGGGACATGAAAGGTCAACGAATTGATGACATTAAAGAGGTGAAGCAAAAATGAGGGAGCTTTTCAACAGATGAGCTTGAAAGAACGTTTCCTAGAATGGAATCACAGATTTAACAAATGTATTATGTGCATTTGGAGAGTATTTTGAAGGCCATAGGTTGTTTTGTAAAAATAAATAAATAGATTGGGGGGGGGATGCCAGTTTTTTAAGGGGGTATCCCATCATATAATCAAGGGCCAATAATAATGAAGGAGGAAGTTCAAGTTTGTGGAAGGCACTAGTAAAAAATAAAGCTCAAAAATCGATAAAATATCAACTGAAATATTTCAACAAACTGATGAAGCACTGGAAATACTCATTTATGCCAAGAAATTAAGAAGACAGTTACCTGGACAACTGTCTGGCAAAGATTCATATTGATACTCATTCCAAAAAAAGGTTTAACAGAAAGCTGAAATTATCAAACAATATTGCTAATATCACTTGCAAGCAAAAATTTCAGCAGTACATTGACATGAAGTTTTCAGAAATTCAAACTGCATTCAGAAGACCACTTGAAATGAGGAATATCATTGCTGATGTAAGACGAATCTTGGCTCCTAGATGAGAATGCTTGAAAGAAATTCATTTGTGTTTTATTGACTCTGCAAAGGCATTCAACTGTATGGATCATAACAAACTATGGGGATTCCAGAACAATTCATGTGCTCCTGTGAAACCTGGCCATGTACCAAAAGGAACTCATTTGAACAAAACAGGGGAATACTGAGTGGTTTCGCCACACATATTCCATCTGTATTCCAAGCAAATAAGATGAGAAGCTGCAGATGACACAGCCTTGCTTCTTGAACTCCAAAAGGATTTGAAGCATTTTCTGGTGAAGATCAAAACCTGCAGCCTTCTATATGGATTTAACTCAATGTGAAGAAAGCCTAAAAGTACTGACAACTGAATAACATCATAATAAATTGAGAAAAGATTTAAGTGATCAAGGATTCCATTTTTCTTGGATCCATCATCAGTACTCATGAAAGTGGCAGTGAATAAATCATACTACATATTGCATTGGGCAAATCTGCTTTACAAGACCTTTTGAAAATGCTGACAATTAAAGAGGTCACTTTGAGAATTAAGATGTGCTTGACCCAAAGCACAGTATTTCCAATCAACTCTTATGCATGTCAAAGTTGGACACCAAAAAAGGAAGCGTGAAAAAGAATGGGTGCCTTTGTATTATGGGGCTGTCAAAGAATATTGGGAGTATCATAGATTATCAGAAGGACAAACATATCTATCTATCTTGGAAGAAGTACAGTCAGAATTCTCCCAGGACCTGAGAACAGAATGACTTCATTTCACATACTCTGGACATGTTAGGGTGGAGAGACCCGTTCCTGGAGGGGAATATCAAGCTTGGTAAAGTGTCAGGGCAGTGGATAAGAAGAAGCCCCTCAGCAAGATGGATTGATGTAGCAGTAGCAACATTGAGCTCAAGTGTAATAATTGTGGGGATGGGGTTTCATTTTGTGTGCATAGGATTGCTGTCATTCAAAAGTGACTGAGGGACCCTAACAACCACAACAAGACTTGTTTTAGCACGCTATGCATTCTTCAAACTTCAGTAGGTATCATTTCTCTAGTAGGTAGAATTTTATTCTACAGTATATAGCCAGTAGCTCCCTTTGGCTGTTTAATTTAAATAGTAATCCATTAAAATCATGTTCAAATTAAAAGTAAAATTCATTTATAACATAAAGAACATTTGCATGCTCAATAGCCATATGTAGATCATGACTTTAGTATGAGTTGACCATCTATGTACAATAGGGTAAAATGTTTGCTGGTCCTACATCATCCTCATAAACCCATAATGATGTAGTCCATTATTGTAGCTTGCCAGTCCATAGCACAGAGGCTCTGCTGAACCCATGATGGATTCTCTCACGACACATGATGTTTTTCTCTCTAACATTAATCCTTCTTAATGGCATGCCCTAAAGAAATGAGTTTGGCAATGTTCTGTTATGATCCATAAAGTTTTTATTAACTACATTTCCGAAGTACATTTCCAAGCCCTTTGTCCCAATCTGACTTAGTCCGTATGCCCTCTGAAATGGTCCTGCATGGGTCACCCTGCCTTATTGGAAATATAGGTGGCATCATTGCAGCCTCAATGCAACAAGCCGAGCTGTGGTGGGATAGCTGGATTGGACGGTGCGCATCTTCAATGTGGAGACACTACTTCCGACTCCCTCCTCCTCCTCATATTCCTCACAGTTCTATGGACTGGACAAGCCCCCATCTAGAAACAGAAAACATGAACATCCAGATGAAGTTTATTTGAAGTGAGAACTAGATAAAAACCTCAGGGAAGTGGTCAAATCACATCATTCAGCTGCATGAGCCAGGATGAAACTTGTATGTCCAACAAAGAACTTTTGATGTCACCAGCTGAAAAGCCCCCCACTGGGAACCATCACACCATTGCCCTACTACATCCACACATGTGTTAATCAGCTCCTAAAACCTAAAATTATATGTTTTCCTGAAACTCCTATAGATGTGGATTTTGTCCTTGCCAGGAAGTACGGCATATACTCCTGTATAAGCCGAGTTTTTCAGCACATTTTTAATGCAGTTTTTGTGGTAACCTTTTGCCTCAGCTGATATTCGGGTCAGCTTATATGCGAGTACCTAGGAATATAAAAAGACAAGTCAAGCTTTGTTCCTGGGAGATCGACCAGAGGGGTGCCCTTCTGAATTCCTTGCCTCCACATGCTACAGGCTCACAATCAAGCTGTTCCCCTCCTCTGTTCCTGCTTCACCCAACAAAGAGACCGCACTAGCTGGGACATTCTCCCAGCCCCACATTAAATGGCAACAATAACAGAAAACCCACGTAGATAACACATTCAATTAATACCCTTATGTTAAGGAATTTTGTACAATCTTTACAGAGGACGACCAGTTTTCAACTTATTCAAAAATTACAGTAAGTGGCAGTCATATATATATTTCTGTATAGGTCAGGCTATCACAATTGATGTGAATCACATCAACACACCTGTTACATGCAGAGTCTGCATTTCAAAGTTTCTGAAATTGTGATGAAGATCTCCACACTCCAGCATCAGTCCGCCAAAAACGTATTTTTGATAGTGATATAATTTCACTTGACTTTTAAAGGCTCTGGCTTATATTATGTGAAGCAAGATAAGAATATGTTTATATCCACCAAATTTGTATCACTAAATCACATTTGCATGACCAAAGATGAAATATAGGCCCCAATATTCTGAATGTCAATGCATCTATGGCATCACAGTACCATTTTCTCTTTTACAGTTCCCATGGCAGCACAAGATTTAAATTTATCAGAGTACCACAGTGTCTGGGTCAAAATGTATGCCTAAAACAAAAAGGGTAAATATAACACCATTATAATACTTTGCATGTTTAGCAGATATTGCTAATCAGCCCATGACATGTTCCTATTGCCTTGGCTGGCATCAGGCTCCCTTTCAATACAGAACTCTTGGTAGCCACTGCCAAACAGTTAGAATTGGCATTTGAGTTCAAATCTATTGCCCAGTCCTGGGTCAAAGAGCTTTTAGTGAATAGAAAGAATCAAAGAGACAGAGGGAAGTCATTTTTCTTTTTTTCTTTTAAACAATCTACTTTCTTTTAGGTACAACCATGCTTCATTTCTTGACTTTTTTTTTTTTTTTAGAAAAAGAGAAATGGTCTTTAACAAAGAACTTAGTGGAACAACAGTGCCACCCAACGGCCAGTTTGGTGCGTTCAGCATTGAAATGTTACCGCTGTAACTGCAAACAAACGGTCTTTCCTGGGTAAAAATGGAACTGGGATTTGTTATTTGTTGCCCATATTGATATCCACCATTCTTTGTTCTTTGTAATGATAGATATTCAAAGGGGAATGGACATCCTGAAAATGGGAATTGTCTTCAAATAAGACCCTCAGATCCTGTCTTCTTTCAAATGCAATAGCTTAACCAAAAGAAGGGCTCCAAGTGGATTTACACTTGAAGAGGACAGAGGATTTTCGCATCAGTGGAATGGGCAGCAGCTACTCAGCATTGAGCAAGCCCCCTAGCCCCTAATTTGCAAATAAACCAATATGCTAAACATACCCTACCAGAAACATTGAGTTTGTAGATGTATTGCAGTATTTTATATGCTAAAAGAAAAGAGTGCAAAGCCTATGACAAGTATTACAAATAGAAGTGTTATATAGTTTAAAGAGAAGCAGAATTTACATTGCCCAATAGGAGACCACTCAAGCTTAGAGATTCAAGTAAGCAAAATAAATCTGAGCCTTTTGCAGTGTGAAATCGAAGATCTAACTCTATTAACAGAAGAGGTGAGCAATAGGTTTCCCATATTTGATGGTGGTGGGTTTTATTGCCCAATCTTTGCAATCTGCATTGTGCACGGGCCAGTGACAAGGAGTGGCCAGGCACTGAGGCCGGTTGTGAAAGCTGGGTGTTTCTCCCTTGTAGGAACATGTTTGAAGACTGGAGACATCCCCTCAGGATTTAAGGCCCAGGAAAGGAAAAAAGCCTCTTCTTCTTTTTAACTTCCAATCAATCAGAATGCTCAAAAAGTCTTTAAAAAAACAAAACAGACTACATTGATGTTCTTAAAAAGAAGAAAGGAAATAAAAAATAATCCAACAGTGACACAGAATGAATTAATGCTGTGTGATCTGATTTTTTTAATGTATAAAACCATGACATTCAAATGATTATTGCTAATTCCTGGTGATTTCTATGATTAATCACTTTCAAAGGAAAATAAAATTTCCAATCTGGCATCTATTTTTGGCTAAAAGACTTTGGCCCAAGGCTTTTTTATTCAACCTTTGTACTTTCATTTCATTTAGTTTTTTATTTCAGTGACTTGGACTGTATTTTGCTGATAAATATGATTAATTGGAAAAAGACTCTGGACTTGAAAAAAGAATTTATAGTCTGAATAGAGGCACACAGAAAATGTTTTATGCAAAGACCAAAATACACCCCTAGTGAAGCTGAGAAGAATATTCAATTAAGTTCATGTTTCTTCATTGGGTTCATAAGTAGGAAATTTGATTAGAAGCTGTGCTATTTCTTTAAAAAATTATTTTCAAAATGATGAATGTATTTATTGGCTCACTAAGAGAATGGTATGGGGTATAAATGCATGTGATCTGAAATCAACTGGGATTTGCTTGAATTTCAGTTCAACTACATATTATCTATTTTAATTTGAGTGAATTATTGAATGTCTAAAAGCCTCAATCCCTCAATTTGCTAAATAGAAATACAAATTATTCTAAACTGCAATACCATGGTGAGGATGGATGAGTGCTGTTTATCTCTGGAAGGAAGGACTGCTCAGAGGACCCCAGAACCTCCAGTGCAACCTGAGTGGCCGCGCTGGACTGACTATAAGGAGGCCTGAAGGTAACCGTCACCTGATATTAGAAGTCTAACTCGAGAACCATGTTGGAAAATAACCTTGGGGGGAAAGTCAGGGGTTAAAAAAAGGAAAGTAGCAAATTTTGGCTCTGGGGTCAAACCATCTAAATTCTAACACAAGGCTAACACTTCCTAGCATCCTGCTGTGTTAGGGTCACACACTGGCTTTCTCATCTGTGCATCCTCATTGTTGCTACTGTTAGGTGCAGACAGGTTGTTTCCCACTCAAAGCGGCTCTGTAGTCAACAGAAGGACACACCTTCCAGTCCTGTGCCATCTTCGCAATTGTTCTTATGCTTGAGACCAGTGTTGCAGCCACTGTGTCATTTCATCTTTTTTTTAAATCATTTTCTTGGGGGCTCATACAACTCTTATCACAATCCATGCATCTATTGTGTCAAACACATGTGTGCATTTTTTGCCTCCATCATTCTCAAAACATTTGCTTTCTTCTTGAGCCCTTGATATAAGCACCTCATTTTCCCATGCCCTCCCTTTCCCTCATGAATCCTTGATAATTTATAAATTATTATTATTTTGTCATGTCTTACACTGTCCAATGTTTCCCTTCACCCACTTTTCTGTTGTCTGTCCCTTAGGGAAGAGGTTATATGTAGATCCTTGTAATTGGTTCCCCTTGTCTACCTCACCTTTACCCTCTCCGTATGAACACCCTCAGCACTGGACTGAAGGGATCATCTGTCCTGGATTCCTGTGTTTCCAATTCCTCTCTGTACCAATGTACATCCTCTGGTCTAGCCAGATTTGTAAGGTAGAATTGGGATCATAATAGTAGGTGGGAGGAAGCATTTAGGAATTAGAGGAAAGTTGTCTATTTCCTCATTGCTACCCTGCACCCTGACTGGCGTGTATCCTCCCAGTGTCGCTTCTGTAAGGAGATGTCCAGTTGCCTACAGATGGGTCTTGGGTCCCCAATCTGAACTCCCCCTCATTCACAATGATTTGATTCTTTGTTCTTTGATGCCTGATCCCTTCAATACTTCATGATCACACAGCCTGGTGTGTTTCTTCCAGGTGGGCTTTGTTTCTTCTGAGCTAGATGGTCACTTATTTACCTTAAAGCCCTTAACACCCCAGATGCTATACCTTTTGATATCTGGGCACCATCAGCTTTCTTCACCACATTTGTTTATGCACCCATTTGTCTCCAGCGATCTTATCATGGAGGTGATTGCACAATGATTTCAGTTTTTTATTCTTTGATGCCTGATAACTGATCCCTTCAGCATCTTGTGGTCACACAGGTTGGTGTGATTCTTTCATGTGGACTTTGTTGCTTCTGAGCTAGAAGGAAGCTTGTTTACCTTCAAGTCTTTAAGACCCTAGATGTTATATCTCTTGATAGCCATGCTCCATCAGCTTTCTTCACCACATTTGCTTATGCACCCGCTTTGCCTTCAGTGATCACGTCAGGAAGGTGAGCATCATGGAATGCCAGTTTAATAGAACAAAGTATTCTTGCATTGAGGGAGTACTTGAGTGGAGACCCAATGTCCTTCTGCTACCTTAATACTAAACATATAAATATATGCACGTAGATCTATTTCCCCATCCTCAGATATAAGTATATTTACATATGTACATGCCTTTATGTAGACATCTATAAGTACCCTTTGCCTCCTAGTTCTTTCCTATGTTTCCCTTTACTTTCCTCTTGTCCCACTCTCATGCTCAGCCTTCATTTGGGTTTCAGCTAGTCTTCTTGGTTACATTACCCTTGTTCAAGCCCTACCAATTTGGATCACTTGTTGTTCCTTTGTCCCTGGGTTTTTTAACACCACTTTCTTTCCCCCGCCTCCCCTCTCCCATGTCCCTCTGGAACTGTCTGTCCTGTTGTTTTCTTCTCCAGATTGTTTATCTAGCCTATCTTATTTAGACAGACCTGCAGCGATAATGACATGCACAAAAACAGGACAGAGCAAAACAAAGCAACAAAAGAAAAGAAAACCAAATAACAACAACAATAAAAAATGACAAAAAGGAAAAGCCTGCAGTTAGTTCAAGGACTGTTTGTTGGCCTTTAGGGATGTTTTCCAGTCAGTTCACTTTATTGAGGGCCTTCCTCTTTCTCTCAGGCTCTTTGTAAAATAGGGGGTGAAAATTTTACCAAACAAGCACTATCAGTATAAACTACGATAAGAGGCGTAAAGGTCAATAAGCTGCAAAGCTCAGAATACACATTTAATAAATTTGATTCAGAAGCACTCCTCATCTTCATTCTTGTCCTACTGACAACATACACGCAATCAGCCTGCGTTATTTCACAGAGAGAAGAGCAGTTTACTCACTGTCACATTGAGCAAAGTTAACTAAGTTCCACAGAAATAAGAATAAGAGGGAACATAGTCTTTGGAACTTTGAGTAAGTTTCGGAGGTTCAGAATTCTCTGCTTCACCGATGAGTCTTTGGTATAGGCGCTTCCCTGGTCCTCCTTACCAGACAGAAGACACTGGGCAGAGAATCCATATTTTTAAGGAATGGTAATTCTAGTTGAGATAGAGCATTTAAATAATAAATGTCATTAGGAGAACCTACAACAACGACTCAGAGAAGTGCTTTCAAGCAGCGGTTAATATTATAAGCAAGTCTGTTTACATTTGATTCCTGGCATTGCCAAGCAGTGCAATTAGGAATTGTGTGACCTTGAGAAAATGGCATAACTTCTCTCTGCCTTAGTTTCTATTCTTATAAAAGGGAAGTACTACAACTTACCCAGCAGTGTTATTTAAAAAATAATTAAATCTATAAATTGTATTCAACATATTTATTGCTAAGTATGTATTTACATCTCCTCTTCTTAACCCTATAGTAATGATATTGCTTATTAGCCTCACTACAATTATTAATCTTCCTTCTACTACTTAGGAGTACTAGTGGTATACATTGGGCTGTGATCCTCAAAGTTTGGAAGTTCCAAACCAATAGCCACTTCGTGGGAGGAAGATGGAACTTTTTACTCAAAAGTAGGGTTTTAACTTGTCCTAAATGGTCACTATGAGTTGTCATTGACTTAATGGCTCTGAGGTGGTTTGTTTGTTTGTTTCTTCCATTACTTATACTGATAATACTTCTATTTTTACTACTAATAATTATTCAGTTTTAAATGCAAATTTGAGCCAAACGTACTTCAAAACTTTTATTAGAAAGAGATTACGGTGTGAACAGTATATAACATACAATCACTCCAGTGGAATCTAGGATAGCACCTAAAATCCAACACATTAATATTTCTGCAGTAAATGATGTAAATGTTCACAGTTGTGAGCTAAATAAAACCCTACAAAGATACTCACACCCAGCAAAGTCAGGTTTTGCTAATACATGAGTTCAGATCAGGTAAAGTTTTATCACCAAATGAGAAGTCAAGCACTAATGGTCCAGAGCTGTCTGGATTTTGGCTCAGTAAATCTGCATAGCTACAAAGAAGCTGCCAAAGGAGAAAGGTGAGGTAATTTGGGTAGGCTTAGGAGAAGGTTGCATAGCTGATGTGCATTGAGCTCACACAAGGTCAGAGAAGATGAAGAATTCTACACAGTCTCTTTTGGGGAATCCACCGGTGAGTTCTACCGTGTCTGCTAGGGTGGTTATGAGCCGGAAGCTTGATGCCAATGAGTAGGAGGTTTGCCTTTTTTCTCCCTGGTGGTTAAAATAAGTGGAGATGACTTGGGTGGGGCAAGTGGATAATGGAGGTGTGAATTCACCCAGAGGTACCTGGGTAGAGAGTCCTATTTATCATCTTCCAAAACATCAGCATTTAAAACCCTATACAGCAGGCCTACTCTGATATATAAGGAGGTATCATGAATCAGAATCAATTAGAGGGCAGTTGGTTTGGTTTTACAGAAGATGGGAGAAAATCGAGCAAAGAGTATTTGTGAGTATTCTCAGGTCACTGTAAGTGGTATATCCCTTCAAGAGACAGTTAAAACTGAGATCAGATCAGGCTTCTTTAAGATTTGATTAAAGTAAAACTTGAAATCAGACAAGTACTAATCTTTTTTAAATCATTTTATTAGGGGATCATACACCTCCTATCACAATCCATACATACATCAATTGTGTAAAGCACATTTGTACATTCGTGCCCTCATCATTTTCAAAACATTTGCTCTCCACCCAAGTCCCTGGCATCAGGTCCTTATTTTTCCCCTCCCTCCCCAGTACCCCCTTCCTCATGAACCCTTGATAATTTATAAATTATGATTTTGTCATATCTTGCTCTGTCCACATCTCCCTTCCCCCACTTTTCTGTTGTATGTCCCCCAGGGAGGAGGTCACATGTAGATACTTGAAATAGGTTCCCCCTTGCGAACCCACCCTCCCTATGCCCTCCCAGTATCGCCACTCACACCACTGGTCGTGAAGGGCTCATCCTGTGTTTCTAGTTCCCATCTGTACCAGTGTACATCCTCTGGTCTAGTCAGGCTTGCGAAGTAGGATTCGGATCATGACAGGGTGGAGGCGGGGGGGGGGGGCTGGGGAAAGCATTTTTTTTATCCTTTCTTATTCGCTGTTTTGGAATTATAGCTGTCTTTCAACTGGTGTGTGAAGTCAGAGATCACAGACTAGTAAGTGGGGGCAATGGTGGCCTTGCACATGGACTTTGATAGGTCATAATCTGTACTTTTGGAACGTGAAGACTTTGTTGAGGGGCATATGTTCGATTTATCACAGTTCTGTCACTCTATTATCTTCAGCCCAGGTAGATCACATTGGGATTTTTTTTAACATTTTATTAGGGGCTCATACAACTCTTATCACAATCCACACATGTACATACATCAATTGTATAAAGCACATCCATACATTCTTTGCCCTAATCACTCTCAAAGCATTTGCTCTCCACTTAAGCCCTCGGCATCAGGTCCTCTTTTTTTCCCCTCCCTCCCTGCTCCCCCCTCCCTCATGAGCCCTTGATAATCCACAGATTGTTATTTTGTAATATCTTGCCCTATCCGAAGTCTCCCTTCCCCCCCTTCTCTGCCATCCATCTCCCAGGGAGGAGGTCACATGTGGATCCTTGTAATCAGTTCCCTCTTTCCAACCCACTCACCCTCCACTCTTCCAGCATCGCCCCTCACACTCCTGGTCCTGAAGGTATCGTCCACCCTGGATTCCCTGTGCCTCCAGCTCGCATTGGGATTTTTGACCCTGGAAGATCCTTCCTCATTCACTGTCATGGCGTTGACTCCAAGCCTATCGGACAGGGTACAACTGCCCCTGTTGAGTTCTGAAACTGTAACCGCTTATGGAACTAGATACCTCATCTTTCTCTCACAGAATGGCTAGCTGATTAAGATAGCTGATCTTGCAGTCAGCAGCCCAATGCACAGCGTTGCAAATGGTTTGTTCTCAGATACCAACTAAAATGTTGGTGGTTCAAATCCAACTTGTGGTGCCATGGAAATGAAGCCCGGTGGTCTCCTTCCATAAGATTATGCCTATTTAAAACTCTAAAATGTTGTGAAGATGATGAGGGAAGCATCTGTACAAGTTCTCTTGGTATGATTGATTTATGGATTATTTTAATATTTGTAAGATTTCCTAATAAAATGATGATAAACAAAAAAACTATAGTTTTTTTCTATTCTGACATATATAAGGTTACTATGAAATTGACTCAATGATAATGGTTTGCTTGTTGTTTTGTGTTTAATATATAGGCAAATGAAAAGAGATAGCTATTTGAAATGAGCATTGAGATTTTAACGATCAGTTGTATGGCTGCATTGATTTTGTCAGGTGATATCTGAGGGGCAATTTCAAGAGACTGACCATTGCTTGAGACAAAACAATAGCTAATTCCTTAAATGTGTCTGTTCTGCTAAAGAGTTCATAAAAATTTACATTTCCTGAGATGTTTTTGACTAAGAATGGAAATATGAATTAATGATAGCTTATTGGGCATTCCTTTATATAGATCATAAACTTTCTAAACTTTGGGTTGCTTAGCTCAGAGATATTTTTATGCTTCAATGAGAAATAACATCTTTACTTTTGTCATTATGTCATATTATTTTATAAACTAAATCTGAATCTTCTAGTTTGTGGAACCTATTAGAGAAATCTTCTGGGTTGTGGTTTATGGGTCATCACACAAAACATACAGAGTTCCAACAACAAAACTGGCATTGCATTTTGAAAAATAACCTCTGGAGGTTAATAAAGCTTTGCTTCACCCTTCTAAGACCCAGCTACTCTATTTAAGATGGCTGATGCTTGCTTCTTCCTTTTCTTTTGTTATCTTTCTTCACAACTGGTTAAAAATGGAAAGAAAAGAAATTAAAATTCCAGTTGTGACTCTACTTAACCCGTTCCAACTGATTTAAGTTGGAACATCTGAGAAGCCAAAAAACTCAGCAACCGTTTAAAAGTCTATTTGAACAGTGGATCACAATTCCTTGGAGAAATGGAAAGGTGCTTTATAGTCTAACATTTCTTTTTGAACTGTATATCACTTTTCCTATTAGAATTCATTGGAATGCAGAAACTGAGTTAGATTCCTTTGGTTGGAGACACTCCAAATATTTTGACAGTTATTTGAATACCATATTGACAAGCCCATTATATTTACTAGTCCTAAAACAAATAATTTCCACAGATCTTAAGCTTTAAAACCCTTTAGTACAAATTATTAAAAGATTATAAAATATTTGTCTGTGCATTTTTAAGGGGAAGGATTTGTGGCTTCTTAAAAAAGAAAAATATTTGAATAGCAGCTATAATTCTAGTATACTCACAAATTAGTCATTAAAATGCATAGAGCAGAATTGTGGCAGCTGTATACAGCTTTTATTATTCAGCCTGCTAAATGGGTGAAACATATATTTTAATTTAATGTATAATGCACAACTCAAAATGAACCAAAATGATTCTTCCTCTTTTCCCTTTCCCAGGAAAAAATCAGAGACCCTTTAACAGGCTGGTGATGGCTTCTCGTGGACATCAGCCAGGAGAGATTTATCGAACATGTCGACATCGCTTCATAAAACCTTGGGAGAGCTAGCAACAGTTTAGTCCCAAAACCAACCCATAACATTTCCTCGATTGTTCATGTGTGTTTATTGTGAATTTAACTGCTAAATCTTCAGCTTTCCTTTACGTCTGGAATCCCAGATTCCACGGAAAGTTTACAAATAGAAGTGTGTCTCCCATTTCTTCTGGACATTATGAGGGAAGGAATTTGGTGGAAGCGATTCAACTTTTCTTTCTAAGGGAGCTGCAAATAACTACTTAATATTATTGATAAAGGTGAAAGAAAGTAAGAAGTGGGTGGGCCGATTTGTTTCTAAAGAGTTTAGTAAATCACTGCATGTATACTTGAAAAAAAAGTTTTGCTCAGAGTTTTGCTATATTCTGAGGGTACTGAGTTCATTATTATGAAGTCCATTCAGTTCATGGCAATTTGAGTAGAATTGTACTCCACAGGGGTTTCAGTGGCGTATTTTGGAAGTAAGTCACCAGATGTTTATTTCAAGGTGTCTCTGGGTAGACTCAAACCCCAAATCTTTTGCTTGGCAGCTGAACAAGTAAATATTTTGCATTACTCAAGGAAGCCAGAAGGTGCTGAAATTCTTCAATTTAAATAGATCAGACACATAACTGAAGATTTCATGTATAGAAATTTGATTACATCTAATTAATGGCCATTAGAGCCAACATTCAAACTCAAAATTTAACATTCAATTCCAACTCCTGCAACACGAGAAGGCAGAGTAGACTGGCACCTTAGGCTTTCTGTTACTGCACATTTTCCTGAGAGCAGAAAGCTCCCGCTTTCTCCAGAGGAGCAGCAAGTGGCTTTGAGTGCCAACCTTTTCAATAACCCACTCCCACACCAGGGCCCTTTTCAGCTTTAGAGACGATCCTCTTAGATATCTTGAAAGAGAAACGTGAAAACAAACAAAGAAACAAACAAACAGACTCCCTGTTATTAGGTTAATTCTACCTCATAACAGCCCCATAGCGCAGAGAAGAACTCCCCGGTGGGTTTCTGGGACTGCAGTTGTTACAGGAGTGTACCCCTCAGCTCTGTCCCCTCCAAACAGAAAGCATCCCATTTCTAGCTTCTCATTTCTCTAAGAACACTTGTCATATATTATATTTCTTTGATGAAATACAGGGTTCTATAATATTCAAGTAATTCTTTTTGAAGTCTCTGACAAGCCCTCGGCGGCGTACTGAGCACCTTTTCTGTGGCGTAAAAATCCGGGGTAGAGCACAACTCATTTATCATGCTTAATCAGACATTCTGAAAATTAAATTTCCTATGCCTTTCCACGTCTAGAGCTTTACACTAGTGCATAGCTTCGTTGACAAGATAGTGCTACACTTCAAGTCAATTTGGTTGGTTTTGGCATTTATTCAGTTCTTTAAGTTATCAAAAAGATATTATATCTTTCAGTACTATGGGTAATTTAACCACAAAGAGGACCTAATTAGGCCGAGTGTTAGATGGTCATAAGAGAATCTGAAGCTGACTTATTAAGTTGCTGAAACAAACAATAGCTTTCAGAACTGGAGAGCACCGTGTTCTCTCTGCTTGCGCGGCCGTCATTGCCTTGTGACTGTCCTCCGGCCAGAGGATCAGGACTCTTGCTTATCTTCAAGATATCTAAATTCAACATTAAGGATGATGTTTTCTCTTTCTAAGTTTTAATAATTTAAAACTAGTCAGTGGCATCATAGTATCTATCTCATAAAAATCCTCAGGATTTATTGATGGTATATCCACTGCATTCTGAAAATTGAGCAGCTTATGTTCAGAGATAAATTTCATGACCTCACTTTGGTAAAAACAAAAGGAATTCAGAAGCATGGAGGTGATCCATGAACTTCCAACTAGGCTACTTCTATGGTGTCTACATAATCTTACCTGATGAAGACGATACGCAGAGCATCCCTTGGTGATTCCTGCTGACAGTGTAAGAGACACACTAGACGTGACCCCCACCAGCTGCTCCCTCCTTCACTTGGTTGTTACAATGCATCATGGAGTCGATTCTCACATGTTGCACTATTATGGATCTTCAATAGTAGATCTCTTAAATCATCCTTGCTCTAAAATATTGATTATTGTTTATTATACAGAGGGCAGTTCGATTTTATGTCAACTTACACCTGGAAGGAAGTTAGGGGTGAAGTCCAATCTATCAATTAACTCACAGCCTGATGGCACCTAATGGAGGGTTGGCCTTTTTCTAAGAGATACAATGGGGAATTCAATTTGCTCTTCTGGCCCCTTCCACTTCCTCCTTGCTGGACTTCTGTGTCTGTCTCCTGGCGATTCCCATGTGACCAAAACTTTTGATTCAGTGATTTGGCTATGGTGTGCCTTGTTTGGAAAACTGTGCCCATAAAAGGACTCTCCTTTCTAAGAGTGAAAGTTAAAGGGAAACTGTGGTCAGACTGGTGCTCTATTGGTGACTACTTGGATTTACTTATTGAGTGGCAGTAGTGGAAAAGTAACAATGGAGGGAAGGGGTGAGGTTTGATAGGAACATCCATGGACCCAAAGCAGGCTGGCTGGTCTGAAGTTTAGAGGTTTGTGCAGAATCTGAGCTTATGCCATGATCTAGCCCAAGGAGTCTAGATGTGTTGAGAATCTGTGAAGGGGTCAGTGGTCTGAAGTGGGGAGTCATGTGGGAGATTACCTACAGCACCCATCGATTTTGCTCAGAATGGCTATAATTGAGTTGCTTGGAGCTCCACCATTTGAAGAGGAAAATGTTTGACCTTGTGAGTTGGTGCACATCACTCGCTTTCTTGATGGATGGCCTGCTCTAGACTTGACTTGGCTTATGGATGCAGACACATGAGGTATAAAACTCTCTTATGCATACATGAATCTCATTTGTTCCCTTCTCTACACAACCTAGCCTAACACACAAGGACACTACAACATCTTTATTATTTTATAATCATATTTTGCCTCTTCTAGAGCCAGAGCCTCCTTTAGTCAGTCGTTTTCTATTGCGTCCTGAAATCTTTCTTTGTCTGTGTGTCAACAATATTATAAGTCTTACTTACAATTAGAAAAAAACCTTCTGCTATTCAGGCTTGTTTTCAGAGTTCTTGCCCCACATTTCTAATTATCTTCCTCAACAAGCTTCTTAAATGAGTATTCGCACAGGCCACTCATTCTTATTTCCTTAGTCTTCTTGATGCCGTACCAACAATTTTGCTGAAGCCTATCTAGAAAACTTGGCAAAAGTTTCCTGTTTGCAAAACTCAGTGCCTACTCTTTCTCAATTCCTAACTCATACCTTCTGCACTGACCTCTAAATAAACCCTTGCTTCTAGTTTCTCCTCTTTCCAATATACTCTTTTTATTCATATGAAAGCTGCTTTTAAAATCAGAAATTGGAGTATACCCCTTGGAAATCTCAAGGGAGGTCATAGTTGGAATTTAATATTATTTGTAAACACTTTTCCCCTTCTTACCCCTCTACACAAACCCACAGGCACACATGCACACATGCAAACACACACACACACACATTCAGATCTCAGTGTTTAATAATATAACCCTGCCTAGAATGTCCTTCCTTATATAAACAAGAACAGCTCTGCTCTTTAGATCTGACTCCCCCATGCCACTCTGAAGAATTGATTCTATTATCAAGGAAATTTGTTATATTATACTGACACTATTAGTTCATATGCCTTCTAACTACCCAGATGAAATGTAGCCTTAGCTATGAAAATAGAATTGTTTTAGTCCCTTTTAGTTATTGTCTGGTAATCCATAAAATATCTAATAAATATTCAGAACATTTTAATCTTTTCAACTTAGCATAATCTTTTGATTTTAATATTCTGTCATTGATCCTGAATATATATATACGGCTTTACAAGATAGATTATTTTGGGTCACCTGTTTATTGCTGTAAGATCCTCAACTGCCTTTGGTTGCTCTAAATTTGGCATAGATATATTTCCACAATCCAACATTGAGCCGTGGTAGTGCAGAGTTTATGCATTTGGCTGCTAAACACAAGGTCCTCAGTTTGAAACCACCAGTGGCTTTGACACTCATCTATGTGTAAGAAAGAGCTTTATATTAAGAAGCAATTATATAGAAAGTATCCCATCGCAGTCTAACTCAAGTCCATAAGTCCAATAGTCCTTTTCCAGACTTCCATAGTTTTACATGCAATGCCACACAATCCAGTAAAGACAGAGGACAGTGGGTGGAGATCTGTGTGGATCCTGGGACAGTAGAAACCTGGCAGGGCACCAGCAGCAATCATGGTTAGTGTCAGAGTCCCAGCAAGCAGGAAGGCAAGGGGCAGAAGGAGAGGTTCTCAGCTTCCCCACTTATTTGAAAGTCACCTCTGGAAGGAGGCAACAGGCTGACCTGATTGGCAGATTGAGTTCCTCCCTACACTTTCATACATCTTCAAGTTGACACAAAATCATCTCAGTACAACAATAAAAAGGTGTTTGGGGAGACAACATGCAGTTCTGTTTTCTGACACGATGTGTGCCTATGATCATGCAAGGGGAAAATGGAAGGCAGTGGCCATGTGAAGAAATACATTTTAAAGTACCTTCAATATTTACAGATACACTATGGACTCTCTCCTATAGGGTTCTAAATGAATTCTTGGGACTCTGCTGTTTTGCATTTGCCATTTTAACTCTGCTAAAAAATGTAATCTATGTCTCTATACAATACCTCACTTGATGTCATGCTTAATTAAAGTTTTGTGCTAATTAATAATAAAGTAGGTAAATTAGAATAAAGATTTGAATTCTCTGTCTCATCACTTATACCCTTCAGCCTGATTGAGACTATGCTTGCTATCTTTCTGCAATTAATTTTATATCCCTGAGGCACATTCCTATTATCCCAAGAGAGGAACCTCCTGGAGGGAGGACATCATCAAGATGATTATGTCACACGGCAGTCACCAATTAAATAGCTAGCTATGAATCTCCATAGAGAAATGTAAATGATATCTGATCTTGTAGAGAGATATATAGTTCTGAGGGGTAAAGAAATATACTGCTTTCTATTTCTCTTTGTAGAGGTCACTTGGCACTTTCTTAAGGTCAGATAGAATACAATCGTGCTAACTACTTCAGAAGATATCTCTTTACCTTATTTCCATTAGAGAGTGCTATGGCTATATCTCATGATGTAGATACAAATATTAAAGATTTCAAGTATGAATAATACAATGTATCAAAGAAAAGTATACCATAGTTTCTTCATTGTTTGCATTTCATTATGTATATCTTTATATAATAGTAAATAAAAATCTAGTTCTTCTAGGGTTTTTTCATACATGCATGGGGTTATTCCAAATAAGAGAGATTTAGACTCATTTCTGTGAACAATGGATGGCGACAGACAAGTTATCTCAGTCGTAGACTGGTCTTCTTGCTACTAGAGAGCCTTCAGAAAATAAAATAAAACAAGGGCTTCTCAGGGGATTTGCTGGGCCGAGTAAGTTTAAGGCAGAGAGGCCATTTGGCTAGAAGGTTAATCAATTAATTTGTTAAAGAGAGTAGGGAAGATGCATTGAGAACTACCCACCCCAATCATGACAATAAACCTATTCATTCTTTATTTTTGCTCCCCAAATTCTAATAACAGTTTAAGGAAGCACAGTTGCTATGATCTCATTGTTGTAGTTAGTTGCAGTTGGGTGGGTTCTGACTCACAGCGAGCCCTTGTTCAACAGGATTCAATACTGCCTGGTCCTGCATCACTACCACAATGGCCATGTTGGAAATCATTTTCCCAGGCACCATCAGTCCATCTCTTTGAGAGTCTTCTTCTTTTTCACTGACTCTCTACTTTGAAAAGCTTGAAGTTACTTTCCCAAAACTGGTATGTCCTGAGAAAGTGTTCACATGTCATGAGGCAGTCCCCCTATCCTTGCAGGACCCGCTCTAAGACAGAATTATCTCTTCTTCTGTGGCCCATGAACTTTCATTACTCCTCACCAACCCCAAAGTCAAATCCATCAGCTCTTCTTGGCCATCCTGATTCACTGACATCTTTCCTATGCTATCGTCATGTGAAAAGTTTATGTAAATAGCAAAAATAAAAAATCAATTCCAACTCACATTAAATGATTATTTTTGCTAAGGCTTCTTTTATTGCACATGACCTCTCTAAAGAGAGAGATAAGGCATAAAGGCCAAGAGAGAGGAAAACATACCTTCATACTTTTTGTACAATACTAAATGTCATTGTGATCGAGCTTGAAGCTTCAAGTTAAAGGCACAAAGCTGTAAATAGTGATATACATAACACTTACAATATGAGTAGGGACTTGGGGTAGTAAATGGAAAAATGTTTCTTATCATGCTATATACTTATTCCCTATATTACGATAAAAAATAAGGCAAATATGTGATTTTATAAGTATGAATGCTCACTATGAAGTTGAATCTAATTTGATTTAAAGAAATATTTCTGGTTAAAAACTATGACAGTACCCAAAAATATTAATGGTAAACATGCAGCAGAAAAAAATTACATTGAGGATGAATATGTACTAGTAAGAGTTAGCATGTATATGTATATGCCATTTAGTATGTGACAGGCATGACTCTATTGTTATATTAATTGGAATGTGCAACAACAATTAAGTTGTTAAAACTGAGGCCCATTGACTTTAAGAGACTTGCGCAAGGTCACAGGGGGAATATGGCTGGAGATACTTTCATCTTAACTTCTGTGCTATACTCTTTTAGCTTCCAATAATATTCAGAGCACTAGGGAGGGACAAAAATGTAAAATTTAATGCCAAATCATAAAAAGAAGACAGGCAATACGACTTCAGAGAAGACATTCCTGAGTCCCCTGTGCTCCATCCATTCTTCTCCTAAACTGAGTTCATTCTTTATTTGATCTAAAATTGAACAGATGGAATCAACCCCTCAGATCATTTAAGTTATTTCAAATTTTTCAGATTCAGGAACACATGAGAAAGGACTGTCCTGTGTGGATTACCATTATGTGTTCTCAGGAGCAAAAGTGTCTCATCAACCTATAGTGATAATTATTTCTGAATCAATAGACTGTATCGACATGGTTGACCTAACTACTAGCATAGTTGGCAATCATGTCAGAGTAGCACCGCGTTTATTGTGTTCAGCTTTTGTGTTAGACTGTGTTGCTACAGAAACAAAATGAGTGATAATCACATGTGTATAAAAATAACTTCATATCAAGAAATAAATTTATGTCAAAGAAGCAGTCCAGCCCAGTCTAACTCAAGTCCATTGGCCAGATGCCAACTGCAATCTCCTCCAGTCTCACAGAGCTGCGATCCACCAAAAAGGAAGGTGAAGTGGGAAGCCCAAAGATCACGGGTTGGTGAGTGCACCGTGGCATGAATCCAAGGTTGCCAGGAATATGGCATGGCTCTGACAGCTCCCTGGGCCAGCAGACCACATGGGCCACCAGACACAGAAATAAGATGCAGGATCGACGGAAGCAGGAAGGAGAAAGGCAAAAGAGTGACAGGCCAGTACTCAACAGTGATTAAAAATACCATGGCTTGGTTCGGGTTCACCTACATCTTCCAGTCCTTAAAATAGTGTTTTTGTTCTTTAACACTTTAAATAGATTTTGTGCAGCAAATTTACTCAATTTAATAAGCCAAAATACATTTTGACTGCTGCTTCCATATGTGTTGATTATGAATCTAGGTCAAATGAAATACTTGACAACTTCAACATCTTCTCTATTATCATAATGCTGCCTATTGTTGTAATTGTGAGGGTTTTGCTTTCTTTACATCGAGTTGTAATCCACACTGAAGGCTTTTATTTTCACCAGGCAGTGCGTTGAGTCCGCCTCGATTTAAGGAAACAAGGTTATCTAGAAGTATTAGGCTTTGACTTACTCGTGTATATTCTGCTGTGGTCCATAGGATTTCCAGCAGCTAATCTTCAGAAATAGATGGTCAGACTTTCTTCTTCGTCTGAAAACCTGTCTATCTCAGGTAGTTCTTGTATTATTTGAGTTAGCAGTACTGTAGCCACTGACTATCACAGTTACACACAAAACACCACAAACAAACTATAGTAGGCCTAAATACTGATTACATCTTATTGGCTCATAAAATACATGTGATACGGATTAGGGTAGGGAGAGAGGAAGAAGGACATGTTTTAGGAAGGGTCCATGTGCTTTGAGATTGTATAAATCTCACCACATCTCTTCACAGTTTGAAATCTGAGGCTAAATTGAGTTTGTCTAAGTTCATGCAGAACTAGATATTGAAATACAAACCTCTTTGTGTGCGAACACTTCAAAGAATTCTTTTCTGTTCTGGTTTATCTCTCTGCATGGACAAAAACATGCTTGTTCTATTTTTTTAATACTAATACATTATTTTATTAAAAAGCTACAAATAGAATAAAGTGTGTCTGTATAAGATATAAGATGTGATTATTAATGTTAAAAACCATGATACTTTTCCTGAGAATAACACCTAGATTTTAAGACCATCTCTCTGTGATTTGAAACAATGTATCTAAACAATTTTTTACAGTCCTGGGTATTTTGTAAAGATTAAGGGTGCTATTTGCTGAGATATTCGGAAAGAAACGGTTCATTCTTTTAAAGTTGGCATCTAGTTCAGAAGTTCAGGAATAGAATGAAGAAGGCCTATGAAGCATCCTCATGCCTTATTTATATCGGCCAGCGTTCCTTGGGTGCTGTCTGCAAGAGGACAGAAGGACGCTCGCCTCCGAGATGCTTATTGCCGTGTTATGTACGTAAGAAATAGCCTATGAAACTTTGTTGGATGGAATGATTCAGATTCTTTGCATTCTGTTTTGTATGTATGCAGAGATTTCAATAATACATAAAATGGTGGTAAACATTTTTATAGAAAGGAGCATTTCAATTTTGGCGGGTATAGAGGCTACATTGGAAAATGACTACGGTTTCATCATAATGGTGAACAGTCTGATTCGGCTCATACAAGATCTTCTTAGCACACACAGGTGGTCCCTGCCCTGCTTCTGTCCTTTCCCATTCCTTTGATACCAGCAGCTCCATTTGTGTTGGTAATTGGACTTAGCCTCCTCCTGAAACCGATGGTTCAGTGGGATGAACTTCTTTCATCCAGCTCCAGGATAGGGTCTGATGCAGGCCTTTGCTGCTCAGGATATTTTATGCTATGAGCATCAGATATGACTAGGCGCTTCAAATGATTCAATCATAACTAAATCTAGTACTTGATAGTAATATTCTTTTCTGAAAACCATTGTAATTGTTGAGTACAGCATCTCCGTCTGGCTCTTGGCAGCCATCTTGACCACACAGTGGGAGAGGGAGAGCCAATCCTGGGGGAAGCAATGATGGACAATGTTTCCTAGTACTTAACTAGAAAAAATAAGCAAAATATGGAAATACAAACTCACTGTCATAAAGTTACTTCTGATCCATAGCAACTACCTGGGACAGAGTAGAACTGCCCCTGTGGGTTTCTGAGACTGTAACTCTTCACGGGAGTAAAAAGTTTCAACTTTCTCTCACAGAGCAGCTGTTGGTTTCGAACTGTTGATCTTGAGGTTAGCAGTCCCAGCACGTAGTCTACTGTGCCACTAGGGCTACTACTGCAAATGAGCAGCATAAAAATCAGAAATGTGTTCCCTTACTGCTCTACAGGCAAAAAGATCCAGCTGAGGTCTTGACCAAGACTTTCCTTTTTGGTGGTCTCCAGCATGTATTGGCTTATTACAATCTTCACATTGCACCTGTCTTCTGTGTGTGCTCAGCTGTGTCTGTGTCATCTGCTTCTTTATAGCTCAGAAGTGATTAGATTTAGAACCATACTAATAGAGTATGATCTAATTATAATAACAAAGAATCCAATTTCCAAATTTAATTATATACCCATGTATAAGGGATTAAGATTTCAATGTATATTTCAGAGAGATGCAATTCAATTTACAATAGGTACTGTAGAGAGGACAAGTCCAAAGGGCATCATTTGAACTCCTTGAATTAAGCCATACTGAAGCTAGCAGAGACCCCTATTTTTTATGTGAGATATGAACCAATAAATCTGTCTTTTTTTCTTGCATCTATTTAAATTTTATTTCTGTCATTTATAAGCAACAATGTATTAATAATACCATGCTTACTATTGGCAAGTCCTTAGACAAATTAACTTCTAAAGGTGTTTGTGAGTAGGCTTTATAAAATAATATATGTAAAAGAGTCAGCACCGGGCTTGAAAAAGGTCTCTGCTGACAGATAATAAGCTACACTGAAAGTCCAGGAGGTCTTGTGTGGATGCCAGACTCAAGTCCAGCAGAAGAAGGGCAGTGAATGGGATCACCTTGCTCTCCAGAAACTCCTCTATTTTCAGCCGAGAGAAAGCAGTTTGGAATCTAAACTGACAAGGGTAAGAACAGGGAGGAGAAATAGGTTAGGTCATGTCCATTTATGTCAATCACTTTCACATTCCAAGGTATAGCATTTCAAGCTAAAAGCCTTAGGCATATAAAAGAAAACAAAATAGGTCACTTGGGCCACAGTGTGTCTTTCAGGCAAACCATTTCTGGCACAATCAGGCAAACCAAACTGCATTGTGTGAAGCTATCATACGACGTGAGAGTGACATCAGTGGGTGTAAACGGGGGCTTTTCATTGTAGTTCTGTGACCTGCTTTCCATGCTTCTTTATTACTGATAGAAATTAATTCTGACAAATTAATTTAAGTGACTTGTCATGATTCATTTCTGTGAAAGGAAATTTAATGATTTGCTTCCACAGTATGATTTTATGATCAATAATTTAAATAACATACATTAAAATATAGAATTTTTGAATCTCTATATAATTTCAAATGTATTTTTTTTTGTTCTTGTTGGTGGCCATCAAATCTGCTTCTACCCAGGTGACGCTGTGTGCAACAGAATGAACTTCCGGGTCCTGTACCATCCTCATGATTGTTTGCACGTTTGAGTCTGTTTGCTACAACTACTGTGCCAATCTGTTTTGTTGAGGCCTTCCTCTCTTTTGATGCCCCGCTACTTTACTAAGCGTTACGTTCACTCCTGAAAGCATGTGTAAATATTGCTCTTTTGTAAAATATTTCTCTTCAGTAAAATCATACGCTTCAATAAACCAGGTGAATTCTATTGTATGATTAAAATCACTCACCATATAGCAAGTTGAGGGTCACCTAGCGTAAAGGAAAAATATAAGTTACTTTGTGTTTTGGAACCAAGATCTAACATGCATATTGGGCGAACAATTTAAATCATTGTGGTCCGGTTATTAATATTTCTTTGTTTTACAATTTCTTAAAAATGTAGAGATAGCCTCACATGTATAATCCACTTAGGAACACTCAGGATTTTATGTCTGTGAGGCTAACCAGGATTTCCAACACAGTTGTGAGTTGCCACTGAGACAGCTGTGGATTCTGGCAATCTTCTGTATGACAGATAAAATATTGCTTGGTCCTGTGTTATCTTCATGATTGTTATTATGCATAATTCCAAACACTGGAACTGGGTTAACACAATGAAATATTCTTGTAATTTACACATTAGCAAACTGTTTCAGAAGAAATAGTTAGGTTTTCAAATGGAAATATTACCAAGCACAATTTTAAGTTTGCCTATGTGACTTACAAAAATAAATTTGAAGACACCCAAAACAAGTTAGTGATAGCAGAATTCCATAACCCACCCTAAATTAGTTTACAATCTAGTGAGAATAAGAAAATTTCTCTAATAAGTTTATTTGCTTTACAAAATGATTCCACTAGAGACCTCGCTTATTTGAAAGATGGATCTTGCATTAAGAAAGCTAGAATTGTCCAATATTTGGTCTTTTCATACATACAAACACACGCATGCAAACGAATTATTTGATGACTACTCATTGATAGATACAACTTAGATTTAAAAAATAATAATTATATTTTAAGAATCCCTTTTAAATAACCATTTAGATTTATTTAGTCTAATTCTAAAATGGTACAAATCTAAGGTTAACCATAATAATCACATCTTCTCTTATTCCCTGAATTAATATAATAATGTCTACAAAACAGTATCTAAGACCAGACATATATGCAATTTGAAGTTGTTTAATAGCCACATTTAAAAAGTGGAACATGTCTAATGAAATTAATTTTAATAATATGTACAATTTAGTTAAGTAAATCCAAAATAATATAGGCTCTCTATAATCGATATAAAGTTTTATTTATTCTATTTGGTCCTATGAATGCAATGTATGCAACTTCTAATTCCATCCTTCTCAGCAGTACATTATCATGAAGTATGGATACACCAAAACAAAACAACATTTCTACCAGCTAGAAAAAAAAACAGGGAAAAATAAGATCTAACAAATGTAGGAACACCGAAGGAAACCAGGGATCCCAGGCCTCTGTGTGACTATGTGCAGTGTAGTAGCTGGACATTGAAAAATAAGATGTCCTTGCATTTTCACTAACCAAATCCTTTGCCATTAAGTCAATTTCAACTCATGCAACCCTATGATACAGGCTATATGTGCCCCACAGAGTTTATAATGTCGTTACAGTCTTTAAACAGACCTTAAAGAAATACACTGCTTCATCTTTCTCTGGCATCAAACTTCAGACCTTTAGGTTGGCAGATAAGTGTTAAAAACCAAATGTGTAACAGAATGTTTAACCGGAGCTCTCATTTTTCTGAAGCAGGGGTTCTCAACCTTCATAAAGCCGCAACCCTTTAATACAGCTCCTCATGTGGTGGTGAATTCAACCATAAAATCATTTTCATTGCTACTTCATAACTGTCATTTTGCTACTGTTATGAACCATCATGTTAATATCTGATATGCAGGATGTATTTTCACTGTTACAAATTGAACATAATGATAGCATAGTGATTCATCACAAAATCAATATGTAATTATATATTTGAGATATTTATTTCTAATTACAAATCAAAGAAATTTCATCTTGAAGCATGGTGTAGCATGGGTAACGGTCTTCATGCCAGGTACTCATGTGGATGCCTGGAGATGGACAGAGGAACGGTGTCTCGGTTCCGAAGACCATGGGAAATAATGTGTTTTCTGATGGTCTTAGGTGACCCCTGTGAAAGGGGCGTTCGACTCCCCAAATGGGTCGCTACCCACAGGTTGAGAACCGCTGTTCTAAAGCATTAACTAAACAAACAAGGAAAATGATGATGGAAAGTGAATTTTTAAATGTCGGTTTGGAAAATGAGAACTTTATCTGGGTTTATAAAAAAATTTGAGTTTCTAATTACTATTTAGATAATATGTGTTACAAAATACTTCCAAACTTTTCTAGTACATGGCAGACACATACACACATTTGGACTATGCACCATGTGAGGAAATGTACTGTCAGGATAGCCTCCATGACGTCTGAAGGAAGCAGCCACCAAGACGGCACCTTCCTAAGAGCGCTAACAAGGAAGCTGCTTCTAGACCCACTGCTCTGTCAAACTGTTTTGAAGTTCATGCAGAAAAACATACACCCAATAATTTCTTATCCTAGACACGCCTCCAAATGCATGTGAATTATTCTTTCTCTCTAGTAGTGCATGTAGGAGTCGTGGTGGCATGATGATCAAGTACTCCGCTGTACAACCCCAAGGTTGACCGTAGGAGGAAGAGGCGACGATTCGATACCATGGCGCACAGCATTGGAAACCCTTTGGGACAGTGCGACCCTGTTCTTCAGGGTCACTGTACCCAGAGTCAACTTGAGGGCAGTGGTTTGTTGGTTTTGTTTGTTTCATTTTGCTTTTTAATGGGAATATTGCTGTTAGATATTACATTTTAGATATTAAAGATATACACAGTCTTCGCTATTACATCTTTATCTACCGGCACTTAGCTAAACTTCCAATTATGTTTCTCTGTATGCGCTGATCAGATTTCTTTTTCAAAAGTGTATTTAATCATTTCTACCAATTACTTCTCCCTTGTAAGGACGCCAGGGCCAGGAGGTCAAGGAACTGCAGTGCAGGCATAATGACTAGTTCAAATCCTATCCCTACCTTCAATGGTGAGTGATTTCATCCCTGTATGCTTCTTCTTTGTGAAATGGGCATGAGATCTAGTGTCAGACCACTCAGTAATAATGTGTGGTGCATAAGTTAATTTTAGCTATGTTTATTATCATTATTATTAACATTAACATAATGATCTCATTACTAAAAGATTTAAAAATCACTTTTCAAAGTTACTGAGCGCTTTCAAAATATCTCAATATGCTCTCTCTTGAATTTCCAAATTGGTCAATAAAATAATTTTGAACTTTCTGACATTGCCTTCTCCCATTGCATTCTGAGACAGTGTTTTTTAAGGAATGATTCTATGGGATGTTAATAGACTTTTCCAAAGTTCTAATTCAAAAGTTTGGCAAGTGTACTTTTTATTATTTAGATGATTTTAGCATAATTTTAGAGCTTTTTATTTTTAAATACTTCTGTGTCTCCATAAATATCAATTATTCTTATTTTATAAATTTATATAAAAACAGAATCTCCTTCCTCAAAATATTTTGCAGGATTGGTGTTCACAAATCATACTTTTGGAAACTAACACCCATATATGCATTATTTATTTTTCTCACAAACTAAGTATTCACCTCGACTCAGTAGCCGAGACTCCAGATACATTACAGTTCTTGCATATTTATTTTTTATTCTAAACAGATTATTGTCTTGCTTCAAATTTTCTTGAAATAATCTTAGGTTTAATATGTGCCAAATTTGAAATCTTTGGTCATCCATTTTCTCTTACTTTGTTCTGTATATGTGAAATTCCAAGCACAGAAATAGTAATAGTGGTACAAAACAAGAAAGAAAGCTGTTTTCAAATAAAGTGTTCTCAGAACTTCAATTGCAAAAACTTTGAATAACTCAGATTTGAATTTTAAAAAGAGGGTGCTAGAAAATTAATTAATGCAGAATTATTAAAAATTACATGACAAAACCTGCCTCATATACCCAAATTCCCATTTTAAATTAACCCTAATATAAAATTAATACTTTTTATTATATACTCATAGGAAAGAAATGGCTATCTAGCTCTGAAGCAACAAAGCCCACATGGAAGAAGCACACCAGCCTGTGTGATCATGAGGTGTCAAAGGGATCAAGTGTCAGACATCAAAAACCAAAAGTATCATACCATTGTGTGCTCACCTTCCCAATATGATCACTGAAGACAAATGGGTGCATAAGAAAAAGTGGTGAAGAAAACTGATGGTGCCTCACGATCTAAAGTTATAGCATCTGGGGTCTTAAAGGCTTGAAGATAAACAAGTGGCTATCTAGCTCAGAAGCAAGAAAGCCCACATGGAAGAAGTGCACCAGCCTCTGTGGTCACGAGGTGCCAAAAGGATCAGATATCAGACATCAAAGAACAAAAAAAATCATTTAATAGTGGAGGAGAGGATGTATAGATTGGGAACCCAAGACCCATCTGTAGGCAATGGACATCCCCTTACAGAAGGGTCATGGGGAGGAGATGAACCAGTCAGGGTGCAGTGTAGCAACAATGAAACATACAGCTTTCCTCTAGTTCTTAAATGCTTCCTCCCCCTAATGCTACCTTACAAATATCGCTAGACCAGAGGATTTGCACTGGTACAGAGAGGAACTGGAAACACCGGGAATCCAGGACAGATGACCCCTTCAGGACCAGTGCTGAGAGTGGCGATACTGGAAGGGTGAGGTTGAAAGAGGGTCCGATTACAAGGATCTCCATATAGCTTCCTCCCTGGGAAATGGACAACAGAAAAGTGGGTGAAGGGAGATGTCAGACAAGTGTAAGATATGACAAAATAACAATAATTTGTAAATTATCAAGGGTTCATGAGGGAGGGGGGTATGGGGAGGGAGGGGAAAATGTGAGGCTGATAACAAGGGCTCAAGCAAAAAGCAAATGTTTTGAGAATGATGATGGCAACAAATTTACAAATACGCTTGACAATGGATGGATATATAGATTATGATAAAAATTGTATGAGCCCCCAATATACGATTAAAAATAAAGAATTGTGATAGCTCACTAAATTGCTCAAAATTTGTCATAATCTCAAAAGACACCAAGGACAATCAATTTGCATAACATAGTCCACAATGACAATTTTCTACATTCTGCTTAATGAGTTGCTACTAGGATCTTCAATGCTGGCGAAGTGGCATCTAAGATGCAACTATTCCCCTCAAAAATGGGTGATGAAAATCAAATTGATCCAGTGGACTGATAGATCAACCAAACATCAATCTCTATGACCCTGAAACCAGAAAAATTAGATGGTGGCCGTTACTAGGAACTGTTCTGGAAATGATCACATTCGAAGGTCTTGGATAGAATCGGAGAAAATTATGGACCCAAATTCAAAATTATAAAAGAGCTTTCGTTTACTGCTTCGATAGAAACTTGTGGGACACTGAGACTACATCCCTTAGTCACTTGAAGTTTTGAAACTGAACTGAGTGTGACCCAATTTCCAGCCCAAAAGCAGATAGATTGGTTAGGGGAAGAATAGCACTTGCGAGACTTGGACAAAACAATGATAATAATAACCATTTAAGAACATAGGGACAATGGTTGCTCAAGACGACAATTCAGAAGAGTTAGGAGCAAAAACCAGTGGGGGCAAGAAACACGTGTAGGTGGTGTACGACGGGGTTGCATTGAATGAGTATAGCAAAATGCTTATGAATCAATGAACATAAAACTGATTATCTTCTCTACAAACTTCTACAAACTTCACAATTTAAAGGTTTTTAAATTTTAAAACAATTTTTAAATACACAAGAAAACTAGGTATCTACTAATTTATTGAGCAATGGTCACATTACTTACAATGATATGTCTCCCAAATTAGTTTCAGAAAATCACAAGTTAAGAATGGGGTTAATTGACTTCAGACATTTTGGGTTTCCTGAAAGCTCCTCCAGATACACAGGTGTCAGAACGCGTCCATTCGGGTTGCCACCTCGCTCTCTCAGCTGCTATTAGCCTTTCAGTAACAATCGGAAGCCTCACCAGAGTCACCGTAGAGCAATCGTGTTCATGTTAGTGGTTAGAGCAGAACAGCTGATGTTGCATACAGCGTTTTTCTTTCCTTCTACTTTGAAAAATATCATTATGATGGAAAATTCATCTTATGCGTGACAGCTAACATTAAAAGCAAAAACAAAGAAAGGTAGATTCTCCCTCTTAGTCACATATTGACCTTAACAATATGTCATAAACTGATTTGAGAGGACTCGATTTCCTTCTAACCAGCTATTTAAACTTAATGACCATATTTCTTATTCTTGTATAATATTTTCAGCAAGAATAGAACTAGACTTTCCCATAATTTGATATTGACCACTTTCAATTCCATACTACCAATTTCTATTATCCACATATATTCAATATGAATTGAGTACTATCTACATACAGTGAATGTATGTATATGTATATTCTAAGAATATCTCTTTTCATTAATTGTCAGTAATTACAATATTTAAAATAAAAATATGTAGGTGGTAAGGATAGAAATATAATTATCTATAATTATATAGTAACTTTATCAGAATACTTAAGAACATTTATAATCTATGCAATTTGTAGAAAACCAACAGATATGATACATTGGGATGCTGATGTTTTAATCAGTTTTCTGTCCATCAAATGCTTGCCAATCAAATTATTTCACTTATTTATTATTCACTTATTTTAAGTTATTGGTTCTCAAAAATTATCTCTTATTCTGATACTCAATTTAATTGATAAGATTTCTGGTGCCATTTGTTTGAGCATTTGACTGCTAACGAGCTCTACCCCCAGCTGCTCTGCAGAAGCAAAAATAGCTGTCGACTAACATAAAGATTACAGTCTTGGAAATTCTGCCGATCCATTCTCCTATGGCCTCTTTGGTGACTGTGAATCCAATCCAACTTGACTGCACACAATAACAACAAAAATAGAATTTACCTGATGTGAATTTGCCCATATTTAATATTCTAACGAGCACATAACATTCTTTGGTCACTCAACTTGTCTCCTGAGAGATAACTCAAAGATAGCCAAGTACATAGGAATATGCTTTCTTAAATATCCAAAATGGTTGATGTATAATATAAGCCTTGTACGAGGACTAAAATGAGGCGAAGTTCAGATTTTAATGCTTACAGTTAGCATCCTCCATCTAAGAATTTCTGAAAGCCCCACAGCTAAGAAGCTCTATTTAGCTATTTCTGGAGTTCAACTGACACACACTCATGGCAAGCTGAGAGATAATTGCCCAAGGTCACTCATGAGCAGCAGTAGGAAAAATCAAATCCAGAGGTTGCTTGCTCTTATAAATGTTTTCATCTTAAGAACACACACAGAAAAGAAAGAAAAATGCTTTGCAATATGCCCGATCCTGAAGTGTACTTATTATTTCAATTTAATAAGCATCCATCCAGTAAGAATTCAAGAGCCCAAATGAAGATAAATGACACTTATTAGTGAATAATGGTTTATTCCAGGCTCTGGTCATGCAATAAAGCAACCTTATCAAAAGATAAATACCAGTACTGGCTCATAGAAGTCAACAGGTAATGGTAAATAGGAACAAATGGACAGAAACAAGGAAAAGAGCTGACAGTGTTTCAAAATTGATTTTCTTATGTCAACAATATATTCCATTTTTTCCAGCTCCTTGATTAACTAGCACAATTATATCAAATATAAGAATCTCTGTTGAATAGATTTTGGTCACCTTGGATCATAAATGAGTCCAACACAGAAAGAAAATACAGAGAACAGTTTCTATTGTATATAACAAATTATGAGAATGAAAATTGGCATTTTTCATTGTCTATAGTATAACAAAAAGAGCCTCAATTACACTGATGGATTAACATTGGATTGTTAACTGCCAGGTTGTTACTTCAGCCTTACCAGTTGCTCTTCAGGAGACAGATGAGGCAGGCTATGTGTTCTCAGAACTTTGAAACCAGATTTAGGGTTGATATGAGTCAAACTGACTCAATGACGGTGTTATTGTTTATATACCATATATGTATATAAAGAAAGAAAGCCTCCTAGAGCTGCAGTGGGTTAAGTTTGGGCAGTTTGAACTCACCACCAGCTCTGCAGAGCAGAGATGAGACAGTCTGATTGTTAAAGATTTATGGCTGCAGAAGCTCAATGGGTCAGCCGTGTGTGGCCCGCCGTCTGCTAGGGTCTCTGTGAGTCATGACGGACTTGATGACAGCGGCTTGGTTTTGCTGGTCCACAGGAAGTGCATGATGGTTCACATTGCAGTAGCGAAGTCACGTCACATCCCATGGTCTCCACTGGGGCAAGTTCGTTTTTAAGCAGTAGGTTGGCCTCACTCTAATCAAGGTTTAGGAAAATGGCTGCCAAAAGGTCTACATATTTAAAGTGTTTCTGTGAGGACTACTGCTGTGTAGCTGAGGGGAAACATGAACTGCATTTAAAGGAATAAGGTTATGTGGTTAACTAGTCAAGGTCAAGTCATATGACTGATCTTGATAAAAGCTTAGCATCAACCGTGAGACATTTGTCAGAAATCAGTATATTTCAATTTTTTCTTATAAAACATGTCATCTCTACTTCTCCTATCTGATTTTCATTTTAAGAAACAGTGCAAAAAGAACAAAGCAAAGCAAAATAAAAACCACCTAAAAACCCAATATAAATGTCAGAGACAATGCCACTTTATAAATCCAGCTTCACCACAATGGCAGACTCTAAGATCTCTTTAGCACCTAATCAGGAACAAAATTTAAGTAAGAGAAAAATGAAATTCAGTGCATGCACAAAGTGATGTCAAGTTGACTCAAACTCATAACGACCTTCTGTCTAACAGAATGAAAGGGTACTTGGCCCTGGACTAACCTCACAGTTGTTGATATGCTGAAGGCTGTTTTTGTGTCAGTGCACTTCCGTCTTCCTGAAGCTTTCCCTCATTTTTGCCTACCTTCTGCACCACACATGATATTCTCTACTGAAAATGTGTAATCATCTTTTCTTTTCAAAAGCATTCTTTATATGATAGTCTGCCCATTCTTCCTCTGGCTCATGGTATATTCAGAACTCTTTTCCAACACCACAATTTAAGGTATCAAACTTTCTTCGTTTTTCTAGTTGCTCACCTTTCCCAGACATATCAGGTTGACATGTCAGAGGAAAAGATCACAGGTTATTAGGTGTAACGAAGTACGGTTTCTGCTTGTCGATAATGTACAAAGGTCTTTGGCATCCGATTTACATGACGTTGCCCCTATATGCTGCGCATGGATGCATTTGCAAGACATACAAATTCATATATAAAAACATACTCTGGAAAACCTGTGTATGAGGTTTTAAATATGTGTTCGTTAGTATAAAACATATAATAAACACACTCGCTGCCATTGTATCAATTCTGACTCACCGTGACCCTATGAAACAGAGTAAAAGAGTCCCAGTATATTTCCGAGACTCTAAAGCTTCATGGCACTAGAAAGCTTCCTCTTTCACCTGCCGGGCAGCTGGTGATTGCAGGGTTGTTTTTGCAGTATACGAAAACACAGACAAACATTTAAGTGTAACATTCCAGTGTGGTTTGCACCATAGCGTTCTTTTCTGCATAAAACCAGGTATGTTAGCTCCGTAGGAAGGATTTTTTGCTATTATACAGATTTATCTACAGATGCTACATAATCTTGTGAAATTACCATTAACACCCCTAGAGTTAAAAAAAATAACTAGAGTACTGACCATTCCATGGGATTAAATGGGACTCCACAGTGTGACATAGCAAAGGTACACAGCAAATGGTGTCTAATTGGAATTGAAGTATTAATATCTTTCCATTTTTATCACAATAAGGTCTATTTCAAAAGAAATAGACATGAGGTTAACACAAAGGAATTGTTTCTGACATGGCAAAACATTTATGTTTAAGAATAAATTCTGTGTGGATATCTTTGCATCTCCTTTTAAGCCATTTGAAATTAGTGTGAGGAAGGCTGTCAGTAATTCAAGCATGGATGCTTGGCCTACCAGAAGAAAAGCTCCCAATGTTTGGAAGTTACTTTCTTCTTGCTTGAAATACTCATGCAAACAACTTCGCATATAGGAAGATATAGAAAACATATAAATCATAAGAATTTCAGGTGTTATATATGCAATAAAAAGAGAAAAATTGTGCAGTGTGGATAAAAGAATCTTAAAATCATGTAAATATTTCTATCAAATTACATTGAGCATTAGTGAGATGGAAGTGGAAGATAATTACCTGCTTAGAAAACACAATTAAATCAAAGGGTGATTGTGGCTGTTGTTGTTCTTGTGGGGTTTTTAAAATATTTTTTACAGCACATGCTGTAAAAGAAATTGTAGGGAGAAAATGTTGGTATTAGTTTGTCTAATATAATATTTTAGAATTTACTTAAAAAACATGGATAAATATGAATGTCCAGTGTAACAGTGGAATCATGTATATGTAAATAC